>NC_056736.1:130268898-130333898 GCF_019279795.1 Protopterus annectens
CCAACCCATCATGTAAACCTTCATGGCTTCACCCAACTAGTCCATTCGCTAACCAGGATAAATAAAAACTCCAGCAAGCACACTACCCTGGATTGGATACTAGTCAGTAACATCCACAGTCATATATAAAAGGCTGCTTATCAGATAGCCTCAGTGATCACTCCCCAACATTCTTACTCAAAAAATACCTATACCAAGCTAAACCTGTCATCTACCACCAAATACGTAAAAAACTAAACTTTAACCCACTCACATTCATCTCATCCCTCAAAGAATGTAACTGGCATCCTCTAAAGTACCGCAATCTTGATGACGCAGTTGAATTTTTTAATACTACCTTCCTGAGTATCCTTAATTACCATGCCCCCATAAGACTTTCCAGAGCCAAAGCACAACCCTCCCCATGGCTACGGAAAACCACTACGTCAGAAATGAAAAACAGGGATAAAGCCTGGGAGCACTGGCGCAAAACCAAAACCCCCTCAACTAGACAGAAATTCCTAGAACTACATAATAGAGTCAAAAAGCTAATAAAATTGGACAAATTCCAATACTACCAGTCTTCCCTAGACTCCTCCCAACACAGACCCAAACAATTCTGGTCCTCTATAAACTCCATCCTCCACCCAGGTAAAGTCAGTACCCCTCCTCCTAACATCCCTCACTCCTCAGAAAATATTGCTACCTCATTCAACACACACTTCATACAAACCATACTATCACTAGCTAAACAACACAATCCCCCTCCCCTCCAACCCACACCTTCAACTAGTAATCTCCCCACTGCCTTCTCTTATTCTCCTGTACCTACCTCCAACATAAAAAAACTCTTAACTAAACTTAAGCCCACCAAATTAGCAGCAGATAACCTCCCAAGTGAATACCTACAAATCACAGCTGATGCTCAGACCTACCCAGTATCCATCTTAACTGATCTCTGTCAGAAAGTTACATTCCCACACTGTGGAAAGAATCACATATAATTCCCCTTCACAACGGTGGACCCTCCACAGAACTAACCATTTACTGTCACATAGCTATTCTCTCTCCACTCTCCAAAATACTAGAGAGATGCATACACTCTCAGGTCTCAGACTACCTCCTGACTAACAACCTCCTTTCCAATACTCAGCATGGTTTCCAACCAAACTATAGCACCACCACTGCCTTACTCTCCTTTACTAACACTATCCTTCAGCATAAAAACAATGGCTATCTCTCCTCTGCTACTTTCCTAGACCTATCTAAAGCATTTGACATGGTCCCACACAAACAACTCATCTCTGTCCTCAATAACCTATCCTTCTCTCAATCAGTCACCAACTGGTTTCAGAGTTACCTGTCTGACCGCCAACAATCCGTTGTATGGCAGAATGACATATCTCCCCAACTACCTGTCTCCATAGGGCTTCCCCAAGGATCCATCCTTGGACCCCTACTCTTCTCTGTTTTCACCAATAATCTAGCCTCTGCCACAAAACATGGCACACTCATACAATACTCAGATGACTCAACTATCATCTGCTTAGCCCAGTCCCTACCCAAACTGCAAAAAGTCACATAGGAAGCTGTTTCCTCTGTTGAAATTTGGTTATCCGATGCCCAATTAATACTCAACCCAAACAAAACTAAACTACTCATCTTCCAACCCACCAAACATTCTCAAAACAACTCTCACTTTAACATCACAGCAAAAGACAGTGCCACTATATACCCAACTGAACACACCAAATTGCTAGGAGTGGAAATAGACAATAAACTAAAATTTGACATTCACATATCCATGACCATAAAAAAAGTCCACAAAAAAAACTAGGAGCGTTATACAGAAATAAGCAACTTCTCACTAAAGCAGCAAAGATTTCTATAGCAAATTCCCACCTTATATCCACCCTACTTTATGCCTCTCCAATATATACCAACCTAAGGCAATGCGATCTAAACAAGCTACAGACCTGCTACAAGAAAATCGCCAAATTTGCCACAGGAATATCCTACCATAGTCACCACTGTCTCTCACTTGCTGAACTGGGCTGGTTTGAACTCCCTCACCTCCTTCAATGGTATCAACTCTCACTCACCCACAAACTAGTAAACCATCCACTAAATGTCCCATCCCTCCAGAATCTACTCCAACCCTATCACACCAGACCACTAAGATCCAGCAACAAAAATTACTTGCAGATCTCTAAAGCCAATAACTCTGCTGGTGAAGCACTATTCTCTTGCCTCATAGCCAAATTATGGAACTCCCACCCACCCACAATTACCTCCGTACCATCATGCACCCACTTCACAACTTTACTAAAAGCGCACCTATAAACATGCTGGCTATGCCCTTGCAACTCCCACTCTAATATCACCCACCCCATCCAACCACTACCTTTCTTTCCACTCCACTAACTACCTTGATTATAGCAAGCTCAGATGCTCATAAGCCTAGTACTTATTATACAGCAGGAACATCTTATTGTAACATTTGTTAATGTCTGTTATGTACTTCACAGATAAAGATTCTAGTTGTCTACTGATGTACTATGTTCTTCATCAGTAAATATGTTGTAAGTAATTGCTATGTTAAATTGTTAATCGTTACGTAATCCAATGTAACTACTGTCTGTTTATTTTAACTGTGGAGCTTTTCTCCCTGGGCCTCCGCTGAAAATGGACCTACATCCAGTCGGACACTCCCGGGCAACAAATGTAAATAAATAAATAATAAATAAATAAAATAAATATATGTAAACATATATCTATATATATACAGATATATATCTAAAGATATAAACGAGAACACAACAAATACAATTATGACCAAATGCACCATTAATGGGGGTGAGGGGGCCAAAGCTAAGTACCTCTTGTAATTATTGATATCATCCCCTCCCCCTCAGCCAAACAGATCTGCCTTGCAACACAATACCAACACTTGCAAGTCCCATACCCAGGACCCTACACAACATAGCCACAAGAAGTTAACAGTAATCTATCTCACCTGTACGATGCCAGGATGGTATCAATAACATATCATGCAGTGCAGTCTGGCTACAATACGGAATGTACAATGTGGAAGCAATAAACATTCCAATGATACATATACACACACACACACACACACACACACACACACACACACACAAACATATATGCAGATATATATATATATATATATATATATATATATATATATATATATATATATATATATATATACATATACATATATATCTATATACACATACACATATACATATATTTCTACATATAGATATGTCCAGGAAGATACATATTTAGAAGGTGCACAGCACATTGAACAGCCAGTATCCCTACAGTTGCGAACTTTTAGAATGGGCAGTATATGATTCTCTCATACAAAAGACAATTATTGCATGAAACATATACCCACAGAGAAGTCAAAGAATATGACACCACAGACAGGTTTGCATACATAAGAAATGTTTATTTCTGTACTATTACAGGTGTATATGCCATGCCACATAGCTGTTAGGTGTTTGAAACATACTAACTGAGTAATGCACCTCTCAAGCAGATAATTTTATACAGTAATCCGAAAGCATAATATACGTTGCTGTCCAGGCCTAGGCCTTCAAGTAGTACAGCAGTAAAGAAAGACTGGGCCAGAGGATAACAATCAATCAACAGTAAGCAATGGAGATGTAGTTCAGCAGCCTCCAATTACACTCTGTTCTCAACTCCTAGGGGGGGAAAGAATTAAGTTGTCACAATGAGGATGTATCTGTTACATAACAATGCTTAACTTAAAACATCACTATCACACTGACATCAGAACAGTCTGTAGGATAGTAAGCACTAGGCTACCAATGTTTCCAAGGTGAAATGTATGAAAATGTACAGCCATATACCTTAAGGTGTCGTACTACTGATATCCCTCACATGTTGTAACAGCCTTGGTTATATATTGTGCATACCCTCCCCCATAGACTGACTTACTGACCTCTGGACTGCACAAGGGCACACACATTTTGTCCAGCTGTAACCCCCAAATATATGGACCCTACCCCACAATATGTGTAGGGACCACAACATCACTGGAATGATGGCAGGAATGGCAGCACGACATAATCACAGGCCGCTACATAAAAACCTCTTACTGCATGTCATATGGACAAAGCCTGGTATATGGGTGGAGGACAGAGGCTGAAACACAGGGCCATATTTGTAATATTGTTGTTATATACTGAAAAAGTTGCTCATGTTACAGGATTGTTTGCAACATACCCTTAGTCAGGAATATGAAGTCAGAAACACAAATAGATGTAGCCATGTACTGATACCACTCAATAGACAGAATGCCAGTGATATATCTGAGACAAAACCTGTGTGGTGGACAGACAAAACATAACAGGCAATCCTATGGCCATCATGTGGATAGGCCCAAAGTTGAGATCTATGCAGACAGACTGCATTACATGCTAAACATAAGTACACATAAACCCTATAACACTAGTGGTATACAATGCATATAACAACACTACTCACACTGTCTGTAGGTCTGTAACCTTATACAAATATGTAGCTGGGCTGAGTCTGCAAGTCCTCTTGTAAGAGGTATTGCTACCTGTTGTCTGTAACACTGCTGGCCACACACAGGAAGGATGTCCTCCATACAGGTAAGGTAAGGGGACCATGCCCACATGATTTAGGAATTTATTGTAGTGGGTTGCCATGACAGTAGTAATTGGAATTACTACACAGCAGGTTGCATGCAGGTAGCAAGGGGTGGGCACTGGTGCAGAGGCCATCACCTGATCATGTGCATCTCCTACAAAATCCATGCTGAAATCTATTCAAAGCAGCTCAATCCATTTAGTGGAGAGAGACGAAGATAGATAGAGAGAGAGAGAGAGAGAGAGAGAGAGACAGAGAGACAGAGAAAGAGAGAGTGAGAGATAAAGAAAAATAAAACAACTAACAAACACATCCATCAATCCACACAGCAAACTGTATCCAGAAGAGACAACATTCCCCACAACAAGTATGTAAAGCATATATGCATACAATTGAATGTAGTACTTGGTCCATAATAATGGGATAGATGATGTAGAATGATCTATATGTCTCATCAAGTGTTGTCATAATGATGTCCCACTGAAAAACTGCTATGGACAATAGCGTCTGTCCCTGTGGGGAGTGGGCCATACCTGTCAACTGTGCAGATCAGCACTGACTGACAAGATGTAAGCCGTCATAGTGTGTGTTGTGTACTGCAAGACATGTATATTCATGTGGCCAATAGCTGGTGATGGACGTAATGCCGTTATGATGGACATGTGAGTTTCAGAGCCCAGCACTTGCAGGACATCATAACATGAACAAATGCCATAGGTGTGTAATAGGCTTACCTGCAATCTGTCCCTATGTATATACCCCACTAATGTTAGGCTGTGTCCACATGTGGCACCTGTCTGTGTTGTAGCAAGGCAGAACAGTACAGCTGTGCAGGAAGGAGAGTAAGAGAGTGTGGACCTGATGTCTGAATGCACTATATATATATATATATATATATATATATATATATATATATATATATATATATATATATATATATATACATACAACTCATAATATATATCTGCACACACACACACACACACACACATATATATATATATATATATATATATATATATATATATATATATATAATGTATGTCTACATATATACAAACACACACACACACATTTATATAAATACATGTTCCCTGCTGCTGAATGACAGTGCTGCATGATATGTGTGAGGGAACATCACACATATCAATACACACACACATACACACACACACACACACACACACACACACACACACACACATATATATATATATATATATATATATATATATATATATATATATATATATACAGCAGTAAGTGGGTGCAAAATGGACAGTTATGTCAGGTGTGAACTCCATGTTGGGAACAAATTGCCTTTATTTGTGAAGGTGGGATTGGTAATTTGGGTAAGGATAGTAGGTATATTTGTGGAGGTAGGTTGTGTTGGAAGACAGAGAAGACAGCATACAGGAGTACAAGAGTATTATATGACATATGTTGTGGGATGGGGGTGTTGTCTGGGATGTGGAAGCCCATGAGTCCCCATATGGAAACAAAGGGACTAAGGTCCCCACCCATGGGCAGTCACACAATCAGCTTCACGGCTGTGAAGGTGCCTGGGCTGGGGGCTGAGCAGGAGCAGCATGCGGACCCTGTGAGTGTGGTCTGAGGGCTTCAAGATGCTGTAGCACATCCATCAAGTCTCTGTGGAGCTCCCTATGCACCAGACACTGGACTTGACTTCGGGTGACAGGATCCCCTGAAGTGGTTCCACCTGAAGGTAGTGCAGGACCAGTAGATGAGGAGGTCCCAGGGTGGGTCCCACATGTGATGTGGCCTGGTAACATGGCCAGATGATGTGGGACAGGTGGTTCTGCTGGCAAATGTTTCCCAAACATGCTATTGTGTCTCTATTATAGAACATATGTGGGTAGTAACAGCCCACACATTCCCGGATTATGTCTAACAGGATGCATAAATATCCCCATTAACACAAAACAACAGATGTGCAGCAGTCAAATAGTAAACAGAACACATACATATATGGAACCATAGTGCCCCTTACAATGGCATGCAAGTGACATTGTCCATGACAGGGCACCAGTGATAATGTTCCAACATGGAACATGACTACAAACACATAGCATAGATTGTTGTACAATACAATATGTGTCTCAATGGTAGATCTTCTGTAGACATACTCATTGAGTTGTGTGATCAGATTGTTGTTGCAGATATGGTTGGGGGGAGATGTGTATTAACAACTATGATAACCTTGCAGTATGAGGTCCTCAGACCTGTTTCCCTCTTTATGGCTTTCAGGCAATATGTTGAGGGAATGCCTCTCTATGTACACAGCAGAGGAGAATTATGTCATCAGCTCATACCTGGTTCATCACTACAACAGCTTGTTTGGCCGTACAGCCCATGATCTGCAGGAGAGGGCCGCCCTGTGGAATGATTTTGTCCACAGGGTAAATGATGTTGGCCTGCATAACGGCAGTTATGCACAGGTCCGACATTGATGCACTGATCTACTCCTCCATGCCTGTCGGCGTGCTTCTGCGGTTAGGGGGGACCAGCTTGCAACGGGGGGGGTCATGCCATCCAGCCCCCCCGACACAGGTTGAGGAGCTCCTTGCCAGCCTCAGGGCACCTGCCCGCCCTGCAAACACAACACCTGGTGGAGAGCATAGTGAAGGTGGGTGCTACTCACACAATGGCAGAAGAGCGTGCAGGTAAGACCACAGGGCACATCAGTAGACCACTGTTGGGTATCCATCCGCATCAGTAGAGTTATATCGTGCATATGTGAGATGAAATATATATAGTCTGTTGCTGCATTGTAGTAATAAACAGATGTGAATGATCTGTAGTATTGTGGGCTTGTACTCTTGATGTACTGTAATGCTGCACCCACCCTGTACCAATGCCACTGGTGTGGCTACTGACCTCTCATCTCTCACACAATTATGTAGGTACCCCTGGTATACCTCCAGGGCAGCAGCCTGTAGCTGGTGAGTATGGTGTTTGAACAAGTTTGCCAATACACCGGTCATGTTATGGCCATGGTATATTCCATGCACACATTTAACACACCTACCAATAATGCATGCTGCATATGTTCACGTATTGTTGCTGTTAACTGCACTGCATCACAGTGGTCACCATGATGGTGCATCTGAAGGGTATGTCATACTCCTGCAATATAACTAACATCCTGTCATTGTAAGATGTGTGCACAGAGATGAACATAATGGTGGGACAAATGGCCTACAGTAGAGACTTGTGTGAAACAGTGTATATACCACTATTACAATGACAACTGTTACAGAGCTACACCACGGCATATCACAATACTGCAGTCCACAATCCTTACAACCTGCAATGTGGTCCTAACATGAACAGTGGATGTGTAATATGGAATCCCATGTTAGGACAGCAAATATGGGGAATACATACCTTCACAAATACTGGAAGCATATGTGCACATACACTCCAGATAGCATATAGTGGAAGCAGCTTTTGAGGTACTGACAGCATGCATTCTTCATGAGTATGGCCCTTCCAGCAATCACAGGTCCCCAATGTTACACCAATAAATGGTCTGCTGTCCAAGACGTTTGGCCATCAAATGTGCCCACTTACCTGCAACAAAGGTAGCCGTGGCTAGCACACATCTTACATGCCATGGCATTGATCCAATACCCAACAGGTAGCACCCAGGAGTTGGATATGTAGCCATACCTCACCAATGCATATGCCATGGCAAACAGTGCAGACAGTCATGTATGTGGTGAGGATGTATGGGACAGGATTAATGTAGAAAGCTGTGCAGTACCCATGTCAGCAATTGCCTTGACTGTTAAAGAATAACCAGACTGATATCCTGAACATGAAGTGCTTTATTGGACCAGACCAGAAAGCAAAATCACAACGATAACCACAAAAAACACAAATAGCACCAAGGAATTGAATTAAACTACTAAGTGCTTTTACCCATTAATATAACCGGGCTTCATCAGAGTATAGCCATTTCCAATATCACAAACCTTTTAAATGTGAGTCATGCACAGACCTCCCATGTATAAACAATCACAGCCAACGAGGACCGTGGATACAAAAATGGCTCGTAATGCGCAATTCAAATTTCACTAATTAATCTACTAAAATTAAATAAATTTAAAACAATATAATAGATCTGTTCATCCTAAAACTACCTAAAATCAAATACATCAATTTAAAACCTTAAATCAACTAAAATGATACATTGTTTACAACAAAATCAAAAAATAACACTTGTTTACATAGAATAATGACAACCTTATCCGTGGTGGCTAGAACCTGAATAAAAATGATTAAATACAATAAGATCTTAATTTTAAAATACTGGAAATTGAAATATGGTCATTGATACCCGGGGGTTTGGATGCGTCAAGTCTAAGTTTCCATAAACATTCTTTTACCTCAAGTAGAGTTTTGACATCACCACCTCTATCATTATACAGAACTCTGTCGACCACAAAAAATATACATTTGTTAAAATTAGGACAATTTTGACTGTGCATATATAGGGCATTGGAACTTTTTGTATTTTATTTTTAATATCTCTTACATGTTCATTAATTCTTAGTCGTAATTTCCTAATGGTTTTCCCTATGTAAAATGTAGGACAACTCAAACAAGTAGCAATATATACCACCATTTTCCTATCACAATTAACATGTCCTGGACATTTTATAGTTCTACCAAAACTCTGAACTACTAGTAGTACTATATGCGCATTACGAGCCTTTTTTGTATCCACAGTCCTCGTTGGCTGTGATTGGTTGTACATGGGAGGTGTGTGCATGACTCACATTTAAAAAGTTTGTGATATTGGAAATGGCTATACTCTGATGAAGCCCGGTTATATTAACGAGTGAAAGCGCTTAGTAGTTTAATTCAATTCCTTGGTACTATTTGTGTTTTTTGTGGTTATTGTGATTTTGCTTTGTGGTCTGGTACAATAAAGCACTTCATGTTCAGGATATCAGTCTGGTTATTCTTTACCAGTAGGACGTGTTCAGTTTATTGGTGTGGTTAATTGCCTTGACTGTGCATAAGTGTGGCCTATGGTTTAGGGTAATCAGATGGGACAGTTGTACCACAGGAAATATCAGCCAGGCCTCTTTATAGGTAGCGTATGCATAACAGAAAAGGTCCCCAAAAGGCATGCATTGCAATGTGTACTGGTGTACCAAGACCACATTGGAAACCTACAGACAGTATCAATTAAGATACATGTGCTGCACAACCAACACCTCACCCCACCTCAGGCCCACCATCCCCATCTGTACCTTGCCGGTGCCAGTGTACACCTTTATGTTTGCCATTCATTACCTGGAAATAGGCTAGTACAAATGGTGTTCAGTGTTTGGGACACTGCAAAATGACACACGTGTAGGCCACAGTTATCAGGTATCTACAAAAAGGTTGAGGGTGGGGAGGGGGTGTCTTCATGACACAACAGTGTACTGAAGCAGAGATCCAAAGGATGCTACAAATGACTGCATCTGCACACAGTCAAGGTCAGGAGCTGTGGCAGACATAACCCTGACTCCACAGCAATAGTGACTGTACTGTGTTACCTCCAAGAGATGTGCACATTAGTTGACATTGCAATCATGCAGAGTTGGGGAACATCTGTAGGGCAGACTGACCAAATACTGGCAAATACAGATGGCCCACGTTAGTATACCCCTGCCAGGAATAGTGACTGATGTAGTACACATAACAGTACGTGCAACAAACCATCATGATAAGGGCTTGCACACATATGCACCCACAAACTGTATGCATCTTAATCAGCATCTGCACAACTAACTCATTTGTTTGACAATGCATTTGATTGCACAGGTCATATGTCACATATCAGGATTGTGTAATGTTAACATATGTAGTAATGTGGTCTCATGGCATATCAAGGAAGAGGGTGTCATATCAATAAGGGTGTGGACACTCCCCATTGCCATGATAAGGTATGAAGGTTGTCAGTGTAATTGTATCATATTGGCCATACATGAACCACTGATGATGAGATCTGTAAATCAGACATCAGGCATTCACAAATGACATCTGTCCACATATCATCCCAGGTATGTGTCGGACAAACACATAGGGGGTGTGATCAGCAGAGCAAACATTGCTGACACAATCATACATATTCAGTAATGGTGTGTACACCTGTGAGGTATGGTGCACAGTACATGCCAGGATGCCAAACAGGTACACATCAATACTGTGTGCATGGATGCAGTGTGCTCAATGAGGAAGGAGCATCACCTACTAACACAACCCATGCATCACAGAGATGTATAATGTTGCTAGCAGGGATTGACTATAGCTGCATTGCATGCTGTTGAGTGGCATATGTCATGCATATTAACAGATGGGTAATGGGAGGTCTGTGTGCAATATCATTGTGAAACCTCACCTGTAAGTTGTGTGTGTGTGTGTGTGGGGGGGGGGGGTTATTTTGTCTGTAACTGCAATCTAGTGGAGTGGAGGGTGGTTGATGTATGTGGGATGTGTGTGTATGTGTGTGTATTTGTGTGTGTGTCCATGTATGCATATGTGTGAGTGTGACGTTCATAACTCTCAACTTCCCTTTGAAATTGTGCAGTACATGGACATGGACAGACACATGAGACACCAGGAATACTTTTCTGACATGTAATCTCAGGACAGCTGATAGTATAATAAGGTCTGTAGCATGGAACATGCATTGGGAGGTAAACTAGACACCAGGGATACTGTTATAATAGCAATCAGCAGAAAGATGAAAGAATGCCCACATATGCAGCATTACAGATGCATTGGGGAATTACTAGACAACAACAGAGAGTGTTTCCAAATATTATTTTAGTCCACATAAAAAGTTAATTGAGCAACAGATCTTGCATCTATTAAACAATTGTTATGTATGACACTCCAGTGCGTGACATTATTGAGTGACTGCAGTAGCCCGTAACATATGGGTGCCATGCTCAAGATTTCTGGAGAAATCCAGGGTGAACATTGGATGAACTCAGGGAGTCTTTGAAAAAACGACTCCAATCAAGTCAAAGAGGTAATGGAGTAACAGGTCATGTTTTGTGATTACTTTTCAAGACAATTAGAAGAATGATACATTAATGATCGGTATTATCAACTGTAATTATCCAAGACTGATGCAGGATAGGGAACTTAAGATAATAAACTAGGGACAGTCTGTAAACTCAGGGACAGATAAGTAGTATGGTGGAATCTCAATGTGTGTGTGTGTGTGTGTGTGTGTGTGTGTGTGTGTGTGTGTGTGTGTGTGTGTGTGTGTGTGTTAGTACTGTTAAGCAACAACGTACAGATCTTAAGGTGCATTTCTAGTTTCCCCCTCACAGGTGGCAAGGTGGGTCAGGGTCCCTCCTGCAGGCAATCTGATGTTGGTGTCCATACAGACACTGAAAATGATGATAGGGGTGTTGAGGCACAGGCGGGGTTGTCAGAGGCCAAAGCTGTGCCATCATTTGATATCCCACTGTTATCCACCCCATCCCCACACACAGTCACAATGCCTATACATGCCCCATCACTAGTGGACATAGCAGAGGGACAGTTGGCAGTTGGTGGCATGGGACAGGACAGTGTGGTATCTATGGCATGTGTGTCTGGACACAGCAGCCATAGCCAGATGTCCGGTGGTGTACCACATAGGCAGATGTACAGTGGTGCTCGTTGGAGGGCTGCTGGTCATTGTGCCCCTGGCAGAAGTGCCACATCTGGTACCACAAGATGCATATTTCAGGCTGTCATGGAGGTGCAGACATGTATGGAATGGTACACCAGACAGGCTCTGAGGTGGCAGATTCCTACTCATTCAGCTGTTACTGACAACATTCGTGATCTTGCAGCTGCCCTCTGTTATTTTACAGAGGTCATGGATAGACGGTTTGGAGAGATGGTGGGACTCCTTGACCATGGATTGTCCATGCTCTAGCATCTGGTGGGAGTGGTGTGATGGCCACATGGATGTAGGCCAGCAACACCAACAGCTGCAGGTCGACGTGGACATGCAAGGACACTAAGCCACTCACATAGTGGCAGTTCTAGCCCCAGCACTGCAGGGGGTTGCTGTCCACAACACACCACAGCAGGCCACGTGAACATGGCCCTGGCCAGTCCCAGAAGGGACCTGATTCCAGCGGATATATGTCATCATCACAGGGGAGAGTACCATATCATGGCTTGTACTCGGATGTGCCCATGGAACCCCTGACAGGCACTGTTCTCATGTCTGTGGCCAGAGGCTGTGAACTGCATACCCTGCCAGGTATGGTCTGCAGCTGTCCAACAAACACCTGTATAGGGCAGCCAAATGGCAGAACTGTGTGCATGTATACTCACACACAATACAAACACAGCTAGGGCAACCCTATCACCACAGCCATGTCAGTAATTAAGCCCTCTCACTCACACACATGGTGTCAAACATATGGCTCAGCCTAGGTCTCTGGCAAACCAACAACACACCCTGTGCATATGATTATACCTGTGCCACATCCCTGTCATCCATAACATCAATGCAGGGACAGGCTAATATGCTTCTGATGCACACAGTGACTGTACTATGGTGTACCAATGTACTGCTGTGTAACATGTTGTCAGCAGCAAGGTTTAATGCTTACATGTCAGGAAGTGTAGCTGTCCAGCCATGATGCATTATAGCTGTTATTAACACTGAGGGATTGTGGTCTCCATAATGTAATCTGTTTGTGTGTAGGTGTCCATGGGTCAGCAGGAGTATGGTCTGCTGTTGTACCCTACATGGGGTATAGCACAGTGGTGACACCTTGGCTGTGCCATATCCTGGGTACAGGTGAACACATGTCACAGGTCTGTATAACAGTTACTGTATGTGCCATATGGCTGCTAGGTCTGGGGGTAGTGTATACAGGTCAGTGCATGCTGACTGCTGTTAGCAGAACTTCTACAGTGGACAATGGTAAAAGCACTGGGTGGTACACACCATGTGTTTGTGTATAATACACACAGAGGCTTTGGTGTTGATGCAATACACAGAGAATACTGTACAGATGGATGGATGTACCTGTTCAAGGAACACATGAATCCTATGCAATTCCACCAAGCCAGAATAGGCAAAACAATGCATTGGGGAGTAAGCAGTCCACTAGTTTAATGTCATTGATGATGGTACTGGCAGGGTATATGTCCCCTTCCCTAATGTAGTGCAATCCACAACTTAGTAAACATAGGTGTGCTGGTGTGGGTGGCACAGCCCTGCCCTTTGGAAGGTGCGAGGTGCTATAGAACCACATAGAGTGTGATAGACAACTACCTAATCTGTTAACATGAACTGTTCAGTATTACAGTCCAGCTAAGCGGGAGAATACACTCAACAGTAACTGCAATGATGGTGACTGTGTCCACAACAGCTGCACCCAGATATATATACTGACCCCAGGATCACTGCACACATATACAGTGGGGAAGAGGGTATTTACACATCTACCACTAGTTGTGATAGAATGTATGTCCACAGTTTGATACCTGTGAAATGTTAGCATATGTCAGGCAGTTCTTGGACAGATGACCTCCTGGGACATGTATATTCTGCAAACAGAAGTAGATTCCTTCACATACACACACACTCTTACTTGGCAACTCTGGAACTAGACCCCTACCTAGGTATGCAGTGCTACTGATGTGTGTGGCTTTAATTGCACATACCACACAGCTTTGAGGATGAGGTGTCTTCCAGGTTCCAAGTTACATGAAGAACATCACCAGGCCTGTACAGTTTGTAATGGGGGATGTACTGGTTGTTTATGGGCAATACATAGTGTGACATACCATCATATACACATTGACAAACACATAACAGTCAGACACACATCTGAGAGACCTGGGCTTATCAGTGCTAACTACCTTGTCAGTGTGTCCATTGCGTTACAGATACGTTGCACACAACACATACATAACTGGGCTGGATAGTGTTATCAGTTACCTGTATGGTTGATGGTTACAGTGGTCCCCATACAGTGGAACATAGGACATGCACTGGGGGTACCATGGTGTAAAGGCAGTATACCCAGAATCCACACCCCACAGTGGATATTGTACATAGTGAAACTCATGATAACACTCTGACATACCCACCATCACACATTGACCAGGACTGCAATACAACCCCTTGTCCATCCCAAGAGTGCTACTACAGGGATATGCATCTAATGCACATGCCATAGGCATAGTAGGGTGAGGCATTGTCATGCCTCTCCTACAGTCAGCAACATCACTATCCCTAATACTGTATGGCAGTGCATATTGTAATAGGAGAATGTGGCCATAGAATGCTGTACCCTACATATATACACACATGCAGACATACACACACTTGCCAGAACTCAGTGGGTATCCCAGGTCTATCAACCCATTTGTACAACAGTGTTGTGCTGGTATTGCAAGGCGCAGGTAGCCCTTATGGAGTTGAGTGTAACAAGGTACATGTAATTTCCAGTACAGTAGCAGCCACATCTAACTATGGCAATGGGGGTGCAGTGGGTGTGAAGGGCCTCAGGGTATTCTCAACTAAAGGTCTGCAAACACACAGACACTGATATTCTCAGTAATGCACACCTACACATTTGTCAGTACTGGGGTGCATCGGTGCAGGTGTTCATAGGTGTGTACCAGGCTATTGCCCATGGAGAGATGGGAAATGTAGGGGATGATTTTACAGTGGTATCATGCTACCTGCCATGTGCCAGCAGGCCATCTATCAACAGACACCGCTGGGGTTATCCTCAAGGTGAGAGTGACATGCATCAGCCAATCATCTGGGTGCCTCTTGCAGAGGGCTAGTGAGGTGCTCCAATTGAAATGTATGCATGTATTACATAACATGGCCAGTGTCTTTCTTGGAGACCTGTACCCAAGCATGTTCTGTTGACTGTGGTAGTGTAGTTGAGGAATCCATGGCATGTGGTGCATACAGGGTGTGGATTCCTAGCTGTGGCATTCATAACACAGCTGGTCAGACATGTCAGGGTCAGTCAAACATAGATTGCCTGTAAGTAGCCAAGATGGATACCTGACATCAGCACATCTGTGCAGAGGACAGACAGACATCAGCTAGCCAACTAGCTATGCATTAGGATGAATATGTTGACAGATAGACATCTGACACCAATAGGTATGCCATTACTACATGACAAAAGCCCTCACTGACATGTGCTATACACACAGTAGTCTACAGTTATTTTCCACATGTCAGATCATTATCCAGTATTAAACATTTAATGAGATACAGCTTACACACCAGGAACATGACAGTGAGGACTCAGAGTCCATCTTTGCATGCGGGGGTGTTTGGCTTCATTACAACAATCTGTAATTTATTCTTACTTGGGAAAGCACTGTCAACAGTAATAACGTAATGATACACTACATGCCAGTGTGACTGCATATAACCTGGGATACTACCCATGTATGAAACACATTCAAATGGAAAATAGTGTTGTACAAGCCATATATACTCAAGTGTCCCAGACAGTAGACTCACACCCCATGCTGTTCTAATGACAGTACATAGATGCATGTTATTAACATGGTATTAAATGCACTTATTAAAGATGTCATTATCCTGCTATTTTTATCAGATCGGAATGTGGGAACTGGTTACCAGGCCTGAGCCATGCTTAGCAGGTTTCAGCATTGCTGCAAAATAACTGCTAAACACATTTGCGCACTGGTAAGTGAAGCCTAAACAGTGTAAGTGCCTGTACGTTTAACTGTACGTTAGCACCACTTAGCTTCATGCAAACCAGCACAAACCCACTTAAAGCTCAAAACTGCCTTAACCACTCTGTATCCAACAGCCCTTGTTCTTCCCAGCAAAAAAAAAAAAAAAAAACAGCCCTTGCAGGTCTTGAACCCAGGACCCTGCACAGTACAGTCACAGAAGTTAACAACTAAGCCATCACAGCTGTGAAAACAGTTGTTGTATTTCTAATATATCTGTCAGTGCACATACTGACTAGCATTGAACAACTGCTATGACTTCTACAATGGCTTAGTACTTGTAAGCGATAATACTGTTGAAGCACGTATTTTGTTATATCTAAATATACGCATATCAGATAAATACGGTGAGATACACCTGGGAAGGTATATACAACAGTAATGTTTACACATAAGGATATGGATATATATATATATATATATATATATATATATATATATATATATATATATATATATATATATATATGTGTGTGTTTGTGTACATGTACATATGCATATATATTCATATACTTATATACATCTGTATATTGCATTATATATGGCCATATATAGATCTCTGAGTGTATATATATATATATATATATATATATATATATATATATATATAGATAGATAGATAGATAGAAATATATATATATAGATATATGGAGAGGGGTTGTCTTAACAGAAATGTTGTGTGTGGGAGGTCACATCTGCTATTGACAGGTACACCATCAATTACCGTCAGACATCTTAAGGTCATCATAGTACAGTACCACAGATATCACAGTAATGGTCCTGTAGAATACAGCAGAGATATGACCAATAAATGTGGACAGTCTGACACACTCTGGTCAGTCCAGATGTATACACAGAACCCCTTAGTGCAAGACGTTTGGACCAAGCCTGACAATGTGGATGTTAACAGCCATGTAAATGGGTATATCATGTAAATATTGGAATACAAATGCTCACACAGTTTCTGCATTCCCACACTGCTGTCTGTCCTGACACATAATAACCAGTGGAGCAGAGGTCACAAGCCCACATACTACCCACTAGGTATTGAAATACATATGTACAGCATCCCACTGCTTTGTCAGAAATACACAACAGTTATGGTGACCCTGAAACAGTACATCTGACAAATATCTGGACACAACATCACACTGGGTAAGTACACTGAGCTGCTAGGCATGTCACAGATCACCGTGCAAACTACAGGCAGACTGCCACAACACTAGCCTACATTTCTTATGGGGGAATACACATGTACCTGCAAATATAGCAGGTTGTACAGGCATGTCACAGCAAAGAGTAACAGACACCTGTGTGAAAGCGCATACCCACAACCAATGTGAACACTGCCACAGCCGCATATGGTAAGCATGCTTAATTTTACAGTATATGGACTGTCTGATCAACACCATCCTCACATGTGCCACTCACACACTAACCCTACATATATTGGGTCAATACACAGTGTATTCCAATGCTTGACTGTGGTATGGGACATGTGCGTGTTTGGCCCTACAAACATACAAGTCGATAGGCTACCATACACTGGACCAGCATGCAACATCAGATAGAACAAGATCAAGAACAATGACATCTACCACAGTCTGTACACAGGCCAATGTATATATTCGCAACACACACACAGTTGATAATCACCATAAGTACACAGACCTCACTACTGTGCACATTATGACAGAATGTCCAAATTTTGTCCTCAAATATAACCCCTACTATACATAACATGTCTAGCAGTCTGATATCTCACTGGCTTGTTATCAGGTATGATGTCAATAAATGATGTACTGAACATATGCACCTCTTACTGCATGACATATGTACAAAGGTTGATGTATTTGTGGCTGGAGGCATAAACACAGGGCCAATATTGACATGTTACTGTGATAACCCCATACATTTACTGGTGTAACAGAGTTTGTTGTGACATATATCCTATGAAGGATATGAAGTCAGTAACTCTTATTTCTGTCACCATGTACTTACTGCAATCCTCAGACTATGCTTCTGCAGTTCTAAAGATAGGTAATCTGTGAGTAACACAACACATGTAATACTCCAAACACTTGCCAGTCTATAGATATCCCTATAGGTGGGAGCTTCCTCAACCACATAACACTGTCATGACAGGTATTAAATCATGTAGACCAGCCATATCCACACAAAACCTGTTAAACCAACATTACTTCAAATGCAGAAGAGCAAGACTTACATTCTGTAGTGATGTCTGGAACATTCCTCTCCTGTTTGTTGGCCTGTCTCCACAGTGTATGTTGTTAGAGGTATATCCCACTACCATATGTGATGCCGTTTGCCAAGCACTGACAAGAAGTCCTGCTCACAGTGAATGAAAAGGACCAACACCCACATGATGTTCCTAGTTATAGGAATGTGTTGCCATGCAATTGGATATGGGAATGTTACCACAGCTGTTCCACATGCAATCAGCTAGCAGGGGACTGCAATTTGTGCACAGGCCATCAGCTAATTATGAGCATCACTTACAAAACACAAGCTGCTGCCTAAGCAAAGCAGGTGTAGTTCACATTCAACAGAGAGGGAGTGAGAGAGACAGACAGAGACAAAGTAAGACAGGGAGGGGGTAGGAGAGTAAACACTGAGCATGTTTCTGTCACACACTTACCAGTACAGGGTTTCACACCCCTGCCTGACTATGTATTGCTACTACATTTCTATGTGGTCATTGAATGTGCCACAGAGATTACATGTTGGAGAGCTGTCCAAATGTATATTTGATGGTGAGTGACATCAGCAACAGTGATAAAAGACGGATAAGGTAGGTGTTGTACATGTGCCTGTCCAAAATAACAGGTATCAAGGATGACACAGCCACACTCTTTCAGGGACTCACACACATTATCACAGTTGGTAGGGTCAGGATTAGAATTCTTAACTAACTAGTTTGCTACACTACAGTATTACGCAGGTATCACATGCACCACAGAGGTTATCAGGCTGATATATGGGCAAAGGGTATGTCAAGGTGACTGACATCAGAAGGCATGCTTCAGTAGGGCAATGGGAGGTGCAGTGAGTGTGAATGGCATCCACATCATTAATCTCCACACAAACAGACACACAGACACAGGTTTGGTAATACTGACATGCATGGGTGCATTGCTTCACAGGTGTGTAGCAACTGACTGTGCCAGAAGGATGTACAAAGCTAGGCAAAGGGTATACCTTGGCATCAGGCCACATGACAATGGTCTGCATTGTGGCTCAGGGGTGTAGTCTCTGGATTGGCCCACACGGGCGGTTATTGTATTCACCATCCACTCATCTAGGTTACTATTGTGAGTGGCCAGTGCTGTGCAATGTTTGCCATGTATGTGTTCTATATTCCATAACATAGATGGTGTCTGGGATGTGGACACATCCCACATGCATGTTCTCTGGCATGTGGAAGTGTACCTGGGTTGTCTGGGGCATGTTGTGTGGACAGATTGTTATCATCTGATGTGCCATTCCTGATCTGATGTGCTGAGAACTGGCAATGGAAACCAGGTTGACCTTGCATCTACATTGACAGCATGATACAGGTATTCACTGGTATTAGTGGTATCTGTCCATACGGGGCATGTGTATAAGGCATGGTATTCACTTTGTGGGTTACATTTGCTGACTCTACAGTTGTTGCAAGCATCCAGTGGGGAACATAGCAAAGGACCACTGTATGCAATGATTTGCCTATTGTAGGGATTGAACAGGGTCCCATGTCCTCTGCAGTCCACTGCAATCACACCATGGCTACTATCTGTGGGCAATATGGAGGGAACTACGAACATAGTGGTTGTTGTCTAGCCAAGTGTGTTTGTGTATGAGACATGGGTGGAGAGTGTTCTCTGGGTAATCCAAGGGTTGCCTATATTGTTCCCCAATCCATGATATCATATGTAGGGGAATGGATTGTCTACGCCAGCCTCTCTGCTATTTGACATCCGTTGTCCTTGTATGGTGGGCATTGTGACATATAATAGGCCCACCATATAAGAAATGTACAAAACCTGCTCCAGAATGAGTACTGTTATTATACACTCACAGCTACCTCCACACAAGATACTGATGACAAATAGAGTCTCACAGTCACCACGTCTGGGATTAGAACTTCTACCTAACTACTACATCACACTATAGCATTACACAGTTATAGCATGTGTCACAGAGCTTATTGGGCTACTCTTTCCCCAAAGGTGTATTTCAAACTGAATGACATCAGCAGGCTTGCCAAATTAGGGCAATGGAAATTATGGTAACTGTGAATGGCTTCAAAAGCATTGATCTTTACACATGCAAACAAACACACACACACACAGAGTCTCACAGTTGACATGTCTGGGATTAGAACTCCTATCTAACTAGTATATCACACTATAGAATTACACAGTTATAGGACGTGCCATGGAGATTAGTGGGCTACTTTTCCCCCAAAGGTGTATTTCAAGGTGAATGACATCAGCAGGCTTGCCAAAGTAGGACAATGGAAACTGTGAATTGCATCAAAAGCATTGATCCCTGCACATACAAACACACAGAGTCTCACAGTTGCCATGTCTGGGATTATAACTCCTACCTAACTAGTATAACACACTATAGCATTACACAGGTATAGCACACGCTACAGAGTTTAATGGGCCACTTCTTCCCTAAAGGTGAATTTCAAGGTGAATGACATCAGCAGGCCTGGCAAAATAGTGCAATGGAAATTGTAGTGACTGTGAATGGCCTCAAAAGCATTGAACCCTATACAATCACACACACACACACACACACACACACACACACACACACACACACACACACACACACACACACACACACACACGCACACAGAGTTTCATAGCTGCCATGTCTGGGATTAGAACTCCTTCCTAACTTGTACATTACACTACAGCATTACTCAGTTATAGAGCATGCCATGGAGCTTATTGGGTTATTCTTTCCCCAAAGGTGTATTTCGAAGTAAATGACATCTGCAGGCTTGCCAAAGTAGGGAAATGGAAAGTGCAGTTCATAGGTTCATAGATTCAGATGTTGACACTAGGCTATCAGCCCTAGGACCTATAAAAGCCTAGCCATGACAGTTCCCTGGATATTTCATCCCACAATATTTACTTCCCTGGACCCCTATTTAGCAGGGCAGCTGACATGATCCCATTTGGTGAATGCCCTATCTCCCAGCCAATTGTCAAGGTTCCTTTTGAAGAGTGTCAAAGGGGCACTCTGCTTGACATGTGTGGGCAGTCTATTCCAGAGTTTGGGGAGTCTCTGGGTCAGGAACCCATCCCTACAGCATGTTTTGTTAATTGTGATGACAAGGTTTGGATCCCTGGAGCATGTGGCTCTGAGGAATTGGGATTTCTTTAAGTATAGCATGTTCAACAGCTCTGGGTTTGACATGACCTTGTATGTTAATCAGAGATTGGCTCTAAGTAGACGATATGCAACAGAGTATAGTTGGATGATCTTTAGATGGTCAGCATAGGGTATCTGCTTTAGGCCTGTGATTCTTTTAGTGAGGTATTTCTGCAGCCTTTTTAGTTGTTGCAGATGTCTTGAGAGGTACATACCAAATGGGGTATTGTATTCTATACTGGGTCTACTGAGAGATGACTACAGTGGGAGAATGACCTCATTTTTTCTGGATGAAAAGCCCTTAGTGATGAGGTGTGCCACACAGGTGGATTTTCTGACTGTTATGGTGATGTGGTTATTGAAGGTGAGACCACTGTCCACCTGTGTCCCTAAGTCTCTTATCACACTTTTGGTGTTTAGTGTACTGCCATCTATGTGGTACTTCATGGGTACATATTTCTTCCCAAAGGGGATACATATACATTTCTTGGCATTGAGCTTGAGCCCATGGCTCTGGCACCAAGCATCTGTTTCTATAAGACACTTTTTTAAAATATTCACATCATTTGGGGGTTCAATAATGGCTCCCAGTTTGCAGTCATCTGCGACCTTTGTTAGCCAGAGTCCCTAAATGTTGGCATGTATTTCAGAGTAGTAGATGCCAAACAAGAGTGGTCCCAGGACTGAACGCTGAGGTACTCCAGTTGTTACTTTTCTGGAGCTGGATTTGGAGTTGGCTACTTTTACAGTGTGAGTTCTGTCAGTAATCCATTTGGCAATCCATCAAGTGATGTAGGGATTAATGGCCAGCTTAGTACATTTATCAATGATTCCAGACTGGGAGATGGTGTGAAAGGCCTTGGCGAGGTCCAGATATGCAGGTCCAAATATGCTGTGTGGGCCACCTTACCCTCATCCACAGCTCTGGAGATTGAATCGAAGATGTTGATCAGGTTCGGGAGACATGATCAGCCCTTCACAAACCCAACCTGGGTGGGGTCCAGTGTTTTCAGGTTGCCAATGTCTTTGTTTATAAGTTACATGATAATACGTTCCATGGCCTTGCAGATCAGGCTCATCAGACTGATGGGGGTGGTAGTTCCCAGGATCCAAGGTGGATCACCCCTTGTGGACTGGGATAACTGTAGCTGCACACCACTCATTGGCGTGAAGCCTGAGGACTGGCTATGATTAAACATGGCATATAGGTGAGGTGCCAGTTTATTTTATAGTTCATGTAGTACACAGCCCAGGATGCTGTCTGGTGCCATGGATGCTGTTTTCTTAACTCTGGAATGTGTGGTTTTCACCTGAGTGGCCATTATTACCATAATCTGGCAATATTTCGGTATTGAGATGGGCCCTTTAGGGGGGAGGGAGGGGGGTGCAGTTGGCACTGAATTGATCTGCCAGGATATTGGCAATATCCTTGGGATCAGTATATTTAATGCCATTCTGTTTTAGCTCAGAGCAGATCTGAGCATTGCCATTTAGATTCCTGGCATAGCTATAGAAAGCTTGCAGTTGACTTTGGAATCTTTGGCTATACTTTTTCAGTAACTAGCTTTGGAGGATTTTATGAGGGATCTCAGCTTCTTACCGAGACTGGTAAGGGAGTTTTTTGTATCCTGGGATTTTCCTCCTTTCTGCAACAATTTCTTCCCTTTGTTGTAAAGTTTGTTTATGGCAGGGAACCACCACATTGAATTCCTTTTCTTAGAGGAGAGCATCTTGGTTCTATTTGGGATGACATGATTGTATGTGCTCGTACAGTGCCTTAATGTAGGATTCGGCAGTCGAACTTTCAGTTCCTGTATGCATGAGTATCATGAAGTTTGTCACTTCTGACTTGTGTAGCATGAAGTTGGCTTTGGATATATTTTTTATGGCGGTTTCCTTACTGGGGTGTAGGGGAGGGATGCGGATGTCAAGGGTGATTAGCTTATTGTCAGACTTGACCACCGATGGGGTGACCATAGGTGCAGAGCATCGGTTTCCCATGTTGGTAATGACCAGGTCTAGGATATTGGCTCCACTGGTTGAACTATGGGTTAGATGATCCAGGGCATTGGGAATTATGAATTCTAAGAATCGTTGGGCAATGATGTTGGTACATGAGTAGTTGTCACACTTAATGGCAGGGTTGTTGAAATCACCCAGTATTAGGGTTTTTGGTTGTATCTTAATATTTTCCAGTATGTTTAGAAAGGTGTGGTGGGAATCTTGGGGCATAGTGGGGGATTTGTAGCAAGCTTTAAAGTTTGGATTGCAGTCTTACCTAGTGATAGTTGCATCTGGAGAATTTCAGATGCATTCTGTTGGGCAAGTAGCCTGGTGGTGTGAATATCCTTGATGAATATGGACACTCCTCCACTTTTAATGTTTCGGTCCTGATTTGGTGGCCAACAGGTGTGGTAAGAGCTGTACCTGATATTGCAGGAGTGCTCTCTGGAGCCTTGGATCAGGTCTCTGTTACTGCACAGATATCGATGTTCTCCATTTTTAGGCGTGCCTAATGACTGTGAATGGCCACAAAAGCATTGATCCCTACACACACACATGCAGTTTCACTGTTGCCATACCTGGGATTCAAACTCCTGCCTATCTAGTACATCATACTACAACATTACAGAGTTAAAGCATGCACCATGGAGCTTGCTCAGATATTTCTTCCTGAAAGGTGTATTTCAAAGTGAATGACATCAGCAGGCCTGCCAAAGTAGGGCAATGGAAATTGTAGTGACTGTGAATGGCTTCAAAAGGATTGATCCATACACATACAGAGTTTCACAGTTGCCATGTCTGGGATTAGAACTCCTACTTAACTTGTACATTACACTACAGCATTATGCAGTTATAGCACATGCCACAGAGCTTACTGGGTTATTTTTTCCCCAAAAGTGTATTTCACGGTGAATGACATCAGCAGACTTGCCAAAGTAAGGCAATGGGAGTGTAGTGACTGTGAATGGCCACAAAAGCATTGATCTCTACACACACACACACACACACACACACACACACACTCTCACAGTTGCCATGCTTGGGATTAGAACTCCTACCGAACTAGTACATCACACTATAGCATTACATAGTTACTGCACGTGCCACAGAGCTTTCACCAAATGTGTATTTCAATGTGAATTACATCAGCAGGCTTCTAAAGTGTGGTAATGGGGAGTGAAGTGTGTGTGTGTGCATGGGCCATAAACCATTCATCTGGAAGCAGACACACAACACTCAGTCACACACAGGTTTAAATTTAAGAGGTATGTGTATACAACTGCTAGATGAATAAAGACTTGTACAGTCAGGTTACACAGTTATCACAAGCACCACAGACACTATAGTGCTGATGGATACCAGAGGCAAATATCTACAGTGATTATTTGTACATCATTTGGTTTTAACCAATTGGATATGTGCTGGGTGGGACAGGCCTCATGATGTGAGTCTCTTTGTTACTGTATGTCACTCTCTTCCACACATTTATGTATGTGTAAGTTCGGCCTATTGTAGTATATTGTCCTTGGATATATGTGTGTATTCCTCTCCAATGTGTGTGCAAAGCATGACTGGTGTGCAATGAGGAGTGTGAGCACAAACATCTGCGACTGTCAGATATGTATAGTCCACTGTTGTTGCCAGACATGGGATTCAAAGTGTGGGAGCATGCCCAGTATGACCTTTCATTATTTTGTTGTCAGACATGGGCTTCTTTTCTCTAAGTGTGAGAGCATGCCCAGTATGACCTTCTGTTTTGAATGTGTGAATCCATTCCAGGTAGGTTGTACTCTAGTGCAGGCTTTTGTGTTTTACACCTACAGTTAGCAACCTATTTCTGTGTGATAGCTGTAGATCGGTTGACAATATGGGGTCAAAATGGGCAAAGGATAGTGTGTTACTATAGGTAATTGTGTCTGTGTTGCTTCTGCTACATGGTTTTGGTGTTAGCATAGATATTCAGACATATATACTGATTTACACTGTGATGTTTCATGTCATCAACTACTGTCAGGTATACATATTTGTTTGCAGTAATTTCCTGGGGAACACAGAGTGAATGAAGCTGTGCCAAGTATTGTGGTCTGCAGCCTACATATTCTTGCACAATCATGCCATTCTGGAGGGGAAGCTGCAGACACTTGCTGATGGGTCTGTGTAAATGGTTCAGCACCTTGGTGCAATGGTGGCTGAGGATCCCATGCTTGTACATCCATCAATGTGACAGTATGGCCATATCCTGCTGTGGCCATACCTCACAGCTGTACAGATTCACACAGGTTACCCAGAGGCAGGGCTCATATTTCTGGTCATTACCCCTTCACATTGTGGTTTACAAACAGGTTTGTAGTCACCCATTCCTATGTTTGCAGGCAGGGCTAGTATGTGCACATGGCTGAGTTTCAGACTTCACACACTCTATGGTGTCCATGCTCCTACCCCCCTCTGCTATTCTGTCCTCTTCCGAACACTATGCAAACATTATATAATAAGTTCCCTATAGTTATCACTTCATCCCAGCAGTATTTTGGGGTTGGTCCACAGTTCATTCAGTAGGACTTGGTGGAGATGCTACTGGGTTTTGTCAACATGGCCTTGCATTTGTGTTCTGTGGACTGTATGTTGTTATTTGGTAGTCCATGAGATAACATACATTGGCAGTACGGTTGAGACACAGGCCTTTGACAGAGGACTGTAGGGCATTTGGTAGAGATGCAGGCCATCTGTAGCAGGCTGTTGCATTGTGTCACTCCTACAGTCCCAGGCTGCAAGCCACTATATTCCCCTGGGGTGACAGGGTAGGTGTGCAAGGTGTTAATGTCAATAGCTTCTGTCATTGATCCAGTGGTGTGGATGCTGGCAGGATGCTGCTTACAGCTAGGGACACACCTGCATGGGACACCTCTTAAGCATGCTGCATTCTGTGGCTATTTCCATACAGAGGTGGGGGTCATATTGTACTCATTCCCAACAGCATTAATAAGACCTGTGAGGTACCTGTGGCTGAGGGTGGGGTGAACCAGGTGCATGTGTGCAATGGAAGCTACTAACAGCTTACTCACAGATATATGTGGGGCATTACAGTTATGCTGACTTGTGCAGGGACATCAGCAGTTTCTCATTACTTCATACCTGTGACTTCTGTGGTCTGCCAGTGTTTGGCCAGGCGACATCAGTATTCCATACTAAAAAAACAACTAATGTGCTGCTTACCTGTATGTACAATTGCAAAGGTGTATCCATTTGACAGTAACATTTTATACACTCTCTGTCTATAGTACTTTCACCTGTATACTGTTTGTATGTCTGGGCCCACATTCATGCCATGTCCATCTTTCAGATGGCGACAGATATTACATGTGAACAATTACTATGGCTTACTGCTGGAATGTGTCTTGCTGGGATGCATTGTGTTTGGCACTGCAGTTGTGAGAACTTGGCCATGTCATCGGCAGTACTGGCCAATGGCCACCAGAACACAACCCACCATGCCTACATGCTGACCACTCTCACAATATACAACACACACCGACCTAATACTCACAGCCCTGCATATTGTACACATGCTGAAATCTATCTATCCTGCTACTTTGGCTGGCTCAGGTAACCTGTGCTCCACTGTTATACCTACACACACATGTTACTACATTTCTACAAAGGAATGTGGGGGGAGGGGCACACCTGACAACTGTACACATTTGCTATGACTGTACTGGTATTTCAGGTACTCAATTTCATTCTGCATTCTGACCTATCATGCAGACTAGAGGCATATCTGTGTACTATAGTTCTTAGGTTTTATTGACCTACATTTCAGTTTCAGACTTCTTACCCTTCAGAACTAACATCCCACTGCCTGACCTGTTGTAGTCTGTCTGTGTAGGTCTGGAGGGGGGCTGTTCTCCATAGCCATCAATCAGAGGCCTTAGCACAACCTTTCTTTGTGTTTGTCTATGCCTGTTCTGCTGGCTGTGACTGTTGTTGGGTATGTGAGCCTCACTGATTTGCATATTTGTGTCCTATGGACACACATTTGGCCCACCACATTTTCTGCAGTGGGTTTTGTTACCTTGTCTAGTACTGGCTACTATGGTGACACCAGTATTTTTTACAGATTTCATGCTGCCAGTATAAGTGTCTACTATCTGCTGCCATCCCATTCAGCCACCCGATTCCCTTGCATGCTCACATCCATACCATAAATACAAGTAACAGAACATACTCCATTCAACAGTTGATATGGAGGGTGACTTACCTTGTGGTTGTGCCAGTATTGAGGATGGTGCTGGACAGCTGACTATGTCAGATGCACATAGTACACTCCCTATGGATGTTTAAGCACAGGCAGTGTCATGTTTGGCATGCCTTTCACTGAATGTGTGAGTCAGAGAGAGGTGTCATTCCCTGGGTTCCTACTGTGTCAGTGTATGTGCTATGCATAGCATCTTTGCCAAGGCCTGAGAATACTGGGCATGTCTCCTTCTGCCTACTGGGGCAGGCTCAGGTTGTTCCTCCTCCGAGTCACTCTGTGCCTCTGCAGGCCTTGGCAATGGTGGGGGGCTGTGTGGCCCTGCCCCTTGCTGCTCCTGCTGCAGCTGTTTCTGCAGGGTCATATTGTGTAGCATGGCGCATACGATGACAATTTGGGTGCATGTAGCTGGTGAGTACTGCAAGGCTCCACCAGATATGTCCAGGCACCAGAACTGTGACTTGAGCATCCCAAACACATGCTCTATTATGATTCTGGTCTGTACGTGTGCCTCATTATGGAGTTCTTGTTTGGGTGTGTGTGCATTTCTGATGGGTGTCATCAGCCACGGCTCCAGTGCGTAACCAGCATCCCACACTAGGTGGCCATATGGGATTTCCCCATTGGCAAATCTCTGGTACAGCTGCGTCATATGCCAGATGTGGGAGTCGTGATAGCATCCAGGGCTGCCAGCACACACATTCATTATAATGCCCTGGGCATCACACATGACCTGGCAGTTGATGGAGGGGAAGCCCTTGTGGTTTATGTAGACACTACCCTGCTCACTGGGTGATGCTTTGATGTGTATGTGCGTGAAGTCTATAGCACCCACTACCTCAGGGTATTCTGCTATTTATTGGAAGAGTTGCAAATTGCTGGTCAATGCCTCACAGGTGTTGAGGAAATATATGTGCTCACTGGCATGTGCTGACATGGCACCCAGGAACTGGTGTAGTACCCTGGATGCTGATGCCTATGAGATGATCTCCATGATATCCCCAGTTGGCCTTTGGAAGGTACCTGTGGCTAGTATTCTTAGGCCTACACATACCTTCGTATCCACTGGGATGGGTTCCCCTCTATTTGTTCTGTGTGTGAGCCATAGCCAGCACAGCTCATCAATTTGCTGTAGGAGGTCCCTGCCCACTCTATAATGCTCCACTATCTCCAGCTCATGTAGGCCTTGGTAGGTTATCTTGGGTATGTACACTCTTCTCCTTCTCCTCACTGTGGGTTGGTCGTCAGCATTCTCATCCTCACCACCTTCAGCCTCTTCCACATGTTGATTTATGAGAGCAAATGCAGCCCCTATCATTTTGTTGCTTTTGTTAGATAAAATTTCCTGTTTGTGTACACCGGTGGTGTAGAGTTTGTGGGAAAAACCAGAGAGAAAGGTGTTTGCATAGTTTATATTAGTCTGCTGGGCTGGGCTGCTGCCTGTGCAATTGGCTGATTCTGATGCATTTCACCTGCTAGCTATGCTGGTTCTCCTTGATTACCTTCCTACTGCTGTTTTCCCTTCCCATTGCCTTCCTGTTTAAGCCCAGAGGCGCGCCGCACAAACACATGCTCAGATGTGCACTGAGCTGCTATTTCCTGGTTTACTTTTTTTTTTTTTTTTAAACCCAGTGCACGGCATACACACATGTTTAGGCAATGTAAAGGGTGCTGGCAGCTTCAGACACACCCCTTCTTTAGCTCTGCTAAAATAAAGGCAGACCTGAGCCACAGGGCTCCAAATAAACTTACAGTATGCCTGGCACACCCCTCTATGATGTCAGCTAGCTCTTAGGCTTGCACCATGGTCTTCCTGCACCTACACAGTTGGGTGCAGTCTACCCATGAGGGGGAATCTGTAATTTAGTATCCTTCCCTTCATTTGCATAGGATTGCCTGCTATTTGCTAGTTAAAAAACCCACATGAGCCTTCTCCTTTAGCAACCACTATTCACTGGCCTTGTTGTCTTCTGCCTGCCATTGACTATTATGGCAAAATTGTGATTTTGCAGAGAAAGCTTTTTGCAGAGTTTTTCTTTTATTTTTTGGCCGATCCCATTTGCGTGCCACTGCCCTATCCTTAAACAGCCGAAGTCGGCCAAAAAAATACAAATTATTTTTTTTTTGCAACTGTTTTCCATGCAAATGGCCATATATTTGGCCATTGGCATGCTTTACACATTATATACACCCTTTATTTGGAGGTGTCATGGCTTCATTTTGTAGTTTGCAGAAATGTACTCGGTTACTAAGTACATTCCTGCAACTTACACTAGTCCTGCATGGATGGTTGCCAGCTTCCTGGATCACTAATTCACCTCATTTGCATGGTTTTCACCTGCAAATGGGGTAATTAGCATACAGGAACTGTGTCCGTGCAGGAATAGTGCAGGAATGCTCATGCACATCCCAGGAGATTGTTTCTGGATCTCTCAGTGGCCATATTGCCTCCAGCAGCTCCTGCACTATTCCTGCATGCCTTGCAGTGCTTGCTGAATCTTGGGAATCATCTGCAAAAAGAGTTATTTTTGAGTTATAGTTGTTATAAACATTAATACCCTTAATCTTTTGATTATTTCTTATTAAAGAGGCAAAAGCTTCTATACCAAGACTGAATAAGATGGGAGACAGTGGGAAGCCTGGTTTAGTCCCTTTAGCTCTTGCTATGGAACCATACACAAAAGGTCCTAGTTTAACATAAGCAAGATTATTTTTGTAAACAGCTTTATCATAGAAATAAATGAAAGCTGAAATGCTAATTTGCTTAATATTCCAAAAAGTCCCAGTTGATAAGAGTTGAAAGCTTTTTTTATGGCTAAGCTGACTAAAAGGGCTTCTTCACCTTCTCTATTTAGAGTACTCAATAAGTGGTAGTATTCTTTTAATATTATTGCGTGTGCGCCTTTTAAGTATAAAACCGGTGTGATCATAATTCATCAGTTTCATAAGCAAGACCTTCACTCTATCAACAAGTATGGACATAAAGATTTTGTAATTATTATTTAATAGGGAAATCGACCTATAAGATTTACAGAATTGTGGTTCTTTGTTAGTTTTGAGAATGGTGGTGATTAAGAAATACTTCCAGGATGGTGGTATCGGGTTTTCAGACTGTACTTCTGTTAAAGCTTTATGAAGAAGAGAAATAGCTGTGGGGAATAGTCTGTGCATTTATATTATAATGCCATCTGCACCAGGGGCCTTATTACATTTAAAATATTTAATTGTATCTATTATTTCATTTAGAGTTATTTGTTTTTCCAAGTTTGCTTTAAGTTCATTAGGGATTCTCTCTACTTTTATTGTAGCCAACTCCCAACTAGGTTATTATAGCTTAAATTATCAAAAGTATAATGATTAGTGTAATGAAAAAGCATGTAATATATATCCTATATCAGATATTGCTTTATTGAAAGACTCATGTATTATTTTTGTGATGTTATTTGATTTAGTATTAATCTTGGCTCTAATTGCCAAATTATGCGTGTGCTTTGGAATTAGTGCATATCAATTTAGTTTATCTTCTCTAGAGCTAAATTTGTCCTACACATCAAAATATTTGAGTATTTTTATTCAGTTCGTTTAATTATTTTTTTATCAACTGGTGATGTGTGTTGATTTTGATTTAAGAGTTGAAATTTGTGTTTGCAGATTTTGCATCTCAGATTTCCATTCCATCTGAGTGACACCTCCAGGCGTATCTGCAGTTAACTCCTACTGATGCCTCTAGGCTTCAAATATTGCTTGTTCATATTTGGATCAACAATTCCAAAATCATGCTATGTACAAGGTTTAAAAATATTTCATTTTAACGCTTACAAAATGGCAAACTAAACTGCATTATTATTTGACCTTTGTCTAGTGCAGATAAAGAGATGTTAACTGTTTTTAAGATATTAATTTATATAGATATAATTTTCACATTTTTCTAAATATCTCAACAACCAAGTAATGCAAGCAGAACTCCTTTGCCTCATATGAAAGCTCTCAGCTAGATGAATATGACTATATGTATGACTTGAGTGGTTGCTGAGATATTGTAAGTTATTTTCAAAATATTACAAACATAATAGCCATTGTGTTTACTGTGACTTATAAAATTCGGTTTAAGACCTAAACTTAAAAAATACTACCACTATAAAAACAGTTTATGCTGAAAGGTTTACCATGTGCACTACTTTCATAACCCCTGTGGTTCTAGAGATATGAACATTTGTTTGAATTGTGAGGACATAATTTGATTCTGTCAAAAGGCTTAAGCTCCACCCACTGGAAGTTACAGTACAAACTTCCTATGCTCAATTGGAGTGAATAAGTTAATTTATTCTTGTACTAGGTGATGGCTCTACCATGAATAAGGGCATTTAAAACATTCCATATTATTATTATTACATTAGTATCAGAACTTGTGTTTACTTCTTGAAAGTATTTTTATTCCATTAATAAACGAGGTTTGGTTTCTTTAATTTCGGTGGTAAAAGCCGGGATTCTAGTTATCGGAATTAATTTAGTAAAATCTAGCTGCATTTCAAGTTTGAGACAATCATGATCAGAGATTGAACAATGACTTATAGGGAAAAGTGAAAGTTTTAGCTTTAAATCCTTAGAAACTAAAAGTCTATCAATCCTAGCTTGAGTTTTAAACCTATTATCAACATGTGAAAATTTCAGGGACTGATTATGTTTAGAGTTAAAAGTATCACATAAATTAAGGGTTTCAATCTATTTCTTGAATAGTTTTTCTGTTGATGTTTGCCTGAGTGATTGATTGTTAGCAGTGTCAAGATTATCTAAAACAGAATTGAAGTCCCCCCAGTATAAGATTACTTTTATAAGTATTTGTAAAAAAAATCCAAATTTCATCTTACAGTTGATACACCTAATCCTGGAAACCAGCATAGATTGAATGGTGACCAAATTCTATTATTAAGCTTAATACTGATGATGGTTAATAGTCCCTCAGGATCCTCATATTTATATAAAAATTGAGGGTGTATTAATAATTCTTTTTCAGAGAATCATGACACCTCTCTTTTTAGATTTATATGAAGAATGGGCTAATATTGTGTAATTATAGGGGTTCCATATATTATTTTCAGCTGATTTAAAATGAGTTTCTTGAAGGAATACAATATGAAGCTTATTTAAGTTTAAATACCTTAATAAACTAGATCATTCCTCAGATTAGTGAGTCGATTTACATTTAAAGAAACTACCAATAAGGACATAAGTAAATGCATATATAGTTAAAATAATAGTGAATAGTAATCAAATTTCTATTTAGACAACTCTTTCTATATCCACAATAAACCCAGGTATAAGCAAAGATGCATAACAGCTCTGTTCATATGATGACTATACCCAATATGTAAAATACTTTACTTTCAGGCCAGAAAGTTGAAGAAACATCAGAAGAATTACTGAATGACAAGCAGTAATGTAACAAAAAAAAATCCCAACAACAAACATAGAATTCTTAACATTACCAGTCTGAGAGATAAAACACAATCTGTCAGAGTGCTTTTTCTAGCCTTCATGTCCATAGTCAACTGCTTTGACAATTACTATTAGTGAGACACAAATTGTTTAAATGAAATTATTTTGTGCAACAGTAGCTTTAGAATTAATATAATAATTAAATACAAACCAAATGTAGTAGGTAATGTGTAACTTTGAGATTTTATATATATATATATATATATATATATATATATATATATATATATACATATATATTCATTGCTAAAGTTAGGTATCCATAAAAGAAATATGAATCATAACTTCTTAAAATATATCTTGTTAGAAACATACTTAATTCAAATAGATAAGAATGGATATAAGTATTTGTTAAAACAGCCTTTATGATGGTTTATATGCGTTGTTAATTGCTTAGAACTAATGGAGCAATAGTGTATGATAATATGAAATAACTGTTAAGACATATATGGAGATAACTTTATAATACATGCTTAAATCATCTCAGTTGTGGTAGTTGATATTAAAGTTACACTCACAGAGCAGTCCTGCAGGATAACATTAATACAAACATATATTTCCAATCCTTGTCAGCACTGCAACTTACAATTTTTTCAGTAAATTCATTTAAACTCTTAATACATACTTGCTTACAAGTATAAATTACACAGATCTATTTATTTAAATGAGGAAGAGCACTATATAACTTAAGTAGAACAGTAATATAGCTTCCAATAATACTTAACTAAAAAGAAACTGCTAGTGACATTGGTATTAGTGCAATATGGTAATTAGATATCTTATACACAAGTTTTGCTTTCCCTTTCCCTCCAACAACAAACTAGCCATTCAAATTAAGACCATAAAACTGTCTTTTAATAACTGCTAATTATTAGTTAACAACCTTTTATTTAACTTTAATAAAGCAATCTAATAATGTTCTGCTATTCTGGGTATTCACAACTAAAGCTTAAGGTAACAGAAGTTAGTGTGTCACTCTGAAAGCATTTCCCTCATTTTCCTTATGCTACAGTAAAAGGGACTGGTCAGGGAGATTGCTTTACATAATGGTGGCCATTTCATGGTTTAAGACAAGTCTCTAGACCATTCAGGGTAAGTAAAAGCTTCAATTTGAGTTGAAATTATTTTGATAGTTAAACTAATACATATTGTGTTAGCAATACATTGTTTGCTAGATAACACATATTATTCAGAAAAGTGTATTTTGAGCCACTGAAATAAATAAATCAGTAATCACGCTGTAAGAATGCCAGACAGTTCTATTAAAATATGAAAAAAGCAGGATAAGTAACTTATGATAAGTTACATAACTATTATATTTTTTAAACTACTGTTGTAGCTTGTAATAGGGTTTTCACTCCCTTTAATAGTTAAAAACAGTTAGTGACTGTAGTAAGAAAGTTTGCATGAAGTTTGTACCTGCATGATATCTGTGAAAAATGTTGTAAGTTAAAGACGAAAGAAAGGGTTTACCTATCAGTAGAAGGTTTGAGAGATAGATGTGGATGAAGTGTCAATTTTTTTCTTCTTTTTCTTTAAGTTTGTCCAAGAGTTTTTTTTTTTTTTCAGATGATCTCTTTAATGAAGAGAGGGGAAGCTTTCATGTTCTCAGGGATAGTGATTATGTTGTAATTTTTGGTAGAAGACTATTAAATGTTCTTGGTCCATTAGACAGATGCATTTTTATTCTTGCAGGATACAATATTTGTGTTTGGTATTATTTTGTTTTAGTAGCTTTACAAATGGCCAGCATTTTTCCCCATTTCCAGTACTCTTTCAGAATAATCATTATCAAATCTAATAAAGCACTGGTTATATTTTAATGGAGCTTTCCACAAGGCTGTTTTTAGTATAAGTAAAAATAAAAAAAAAAGAAGTGGTTCCACATGGCAGGAAATTATTGCAGAAGAAATTTATTGCAAAAAGTAAGCGCTTTCGCGAATAACATTCACTTCTTCAGATTGTTTAAAAGACAAAATAGCATACACCCTTAAAAATGCTCATTCAACCAATCATGCTGCAAATAAAGTCTAATTGCTTTGACTTACAAAATGCCAAATTAGTTAAAAGCAGCACTCTGCAAACATTTTAAATACATAAAAAATATGTATAAAAAGCATGAAAACAAAATTCTATGTCTAAATAGCAGAGAATAAACAAATGAGCTTATCAGTTGTTACATAACATGATGAACTATACTAATTGCTTACAAATTCCAGTTAAATATAAAAGCAGTACAATGATAAAACTAATATACATACAACAAAAATACACCTCTAAAACATGTCTCACTCAGAAATTGAAAAGCAGAGTCTATTGTGGAATTATACCTAATACTATACAGAACTATTAATACACATAATAATCAATGCTTAAGGGCTCACGCCTTCAAAAATGGTTTAAGAGAAACCCTATTATTTAGAACTGGAGGTTTATCTGCTTGAAGACGCATGATCCACTTTTGATCATAGGATTCAGTTCTATTACTCAGGTCACCTTTTCTTAAAAGTTTCTTAAAAGTTTTGTGCTTAATATCCAAAGCAAGAAACTTAAACTTATGGTCAGTACCTATTTTGGCTACATGGAGAGCTAGGGCATTCATTTATTTAGCATTCCTTCAACAATACAGATGAACACATTGTTATTGGTTTGAAAAATCTGTGAAGTCCACATATAATATCTGGACATGGAGTGGGCTACCTCACCCATATCCCTTTATTACCTAAAGTCTGTGGAATACAGGATTATGTGACTGACATTTACCTAGAGACTGCCTTGAACAGTACTATAAGTTAAGCAATAGGGTTTGCAGCCATTAGATTTGCATTATACAGCTATTACAGTGTTATACTTGACTGCAGCAACCTTACCTTAAAGACTCAATGCATACAGCTCTACTGCAGTGGTTATGACAAGACAATTCTGATGTACACCATTTTTCTTGCTGTTATTGGCATTGTTTCTTGTTTTTTTATTGAACTACAGTTGTTGTTATTCATTTATTGCACTACAACTCAAATTCCACATTTATTGCCCTACATAATGTATTGTATATACTTTATTGCAGTTGATGCTTTACTATTTTTGCTTATTGCACTATAGTTGATATACTGCATCCATACTCACCACACTCATAGTGCAACCTGGCCAGGTGCCTGGCATGAGACTCGATATTGTGAGCCCTCTCAGCTGCAGCTGTTGGAAGAGAAGCACACCATTATGCATACCAGTTTTGCAGAAAGTCAGATTGCATATTGGTAAAACAGAAGAAAAATAGTATATATTTGTGGGGCATTCCCTGTCCTCGCTTCTTGGACCCAGGTGTCCAAGGTTCCCCTCTTTTTGCCTTTTCAGGTCATCATGGTGGTGACAGCACTGCTGACCTGTGTGGGGGATACCAGTAACACTGGTGAGTTTTCTGGCTGGCAGTCTCAGGCCACTGCTTTACACTCCAAGCCCCAGAAACTGCCCTGCAGCAGCCCATCTTCATGGCTTTTGACAAGGAGCCCAACTATGACCCTGTACTCCTGAATGCCCAACCACTGTACCCAGAAGTGCATACTTTCTCCAACACCACCAGCCATATTGACAGGTGGTTGAACTCCAATGGATTCTGCAGGCTTCTCACCTAGTGCACTTAATATAGGCGGTTTCCCCCCCAAGATGTCATTAAGCAAAATTCAAAAAAGTGTCACATTGCTTAGCAGGACACAAACCAGCCAAGCAGAGCTGAGAAGTGCACAAACACACAGCATTGTGGTTTTAGTGAAGCTGAGCACCATGCAAACATTGGCAGCCATTACATGTTTATGCGGTGCTTAACAGGTTTGAGCACAATTGCATAGAGTGTAGCAGAGCCATATTTTAAAATCATGTCCATAAAGTGTGCAACAAAAATACAGACAAGTTCTGACGTCCATGTATTCAAACACTGGATCTACTACACATACAGCCATAACTGTACCCATTTAGCTACATGGATATTATGAAATTTGCTTTACCTTCACAAATACCACTGAGCTACCTTTTAGCAGTGCCTCAGCACTGCACCACACAAACATGCTTAAACACACCAATAAATAAATAAATAAATATATCTAGTTTCTAGTTTTAGATGTCTGGCAGGTGTCAGCTATGTATGCATGAGCTTTGCTTGGCTTAGCTGTGTCACACAAACGCAAAAAAAATAGTCACTATACTTATTTATTACATCCAGTTTCTATTTTTAGATGTCTGGCAGGTGTCAGCTGTCTACATGTGAGCACAGCTTGGCATTGCTGTGCTCCTCACCATGCTGCACAAGCATGCACTTGTAAAAGAATAAAAAAAAAAGAAAAAAACACAGGACTTAGAGAACGTCATTACATTTACACATTCAACATTTGACACACAGCATGACATTGCTATGGTGGCGGGGACCATTGCAGGGAGTCTCAAACTCATCTACATCCACATTTAGCTGCTACACCTATCCCTATGCTGATTCCATATCTGTGTTCCTCATTTTGCCCTTGACAGCACTCCATCATTAATATGCGTGGAGTGCTGCTGAGGGGGGACCATGGCCATGTACATGGATATATTACATTTAGGCTCTACACGGTGCCTAAATAGATTTTATTAAATCCTGGGGAAAGACCTTATACTAAAAACAGGCAAGCCTCTGAGTAGACAAGGGAACCAACTAAAGTAGATCAATAAAAATAAAAACAGAAGTGGTTCCACACGGCAGGAATTTATTGCAAAAAGTAAGGGCGTTCACGCATAACATTCACTTCTTCAGACTGTTTAAAAGACAAAATAGTACACACCCTTATAAATGCTCATTCAACCAATCATGCTGCAAATAAAGCCTAATTGCTTTGATTTACAAAATGCCAAATTAGTTAAAAGCAGCACTCTGCAAACATTTTAAATACATAAAAAATATATGTATAAAAAGCATGAAAACAAAATTATATGTCTAAATAGCAGATAATAAACGAATGGACTTGTCAGTTGTTAGATACCATGTGGAATTTGAGTTGTAGTGCAATAAATGAATAACAACAACTGTAGTTCAATAAAAAAAAACAAGAAACAATGCCAATAACAGCAAGAAAAATGGTGTACATCAGAATTGTCTTGTCATAACCACTGCAGTAGAGCTGTATGCATTGAGTCTTTAAGGTAAGGTTGCTGCAGTCAAGTATAACACTGTAATAGCTGTATAATGCAAATCTAATGGCTGCAAACCCTATTGCTTAACTTATAGTACTGTTCAAGGCAGTCTCTAGGTAAATGTCAGTCACATAATCCTGTCTTCCACAGACTTTAGGTAATAAAGGGATATGGGTGAGGTAGCCCACTCCATGTCCAGATATTATATGTGGACTTCACAGATTTTTAAACCAATAACAATGTGTTCATCTGTATTGTTGAAAGTGAAGTAAAGCTGTAGTAATATATGCATTATGGTTGTATACCATTGTCACTGCAGTCTAGTAAACACTGTAACAGTACTAGAATGCTAGAAAAATGTCCTGTAACTTGTATTGCACAATTCATAGCATGTCTCTAGGTGATCTCCAGGCAAGTATCAGTCACCCTTCTGTCAGCAGTGACTCATTTGCTCAGTCTGTTAAATTCCTTGTACACAGTACATTTTTCTATTCACAGTCCTGGGTTCGAAGCCAGTGCTATGTAGCACTACTTTTTCAGTATCAATCATGTAATGCTCACAATTTCTCTCTCCCCAAGAACACAAACATATTATGGGTGAGTTAGCCTATATTATGTGCAGATACTGTGTTTAGATCTACAGAATGTGACACAGACAATAGCAAGAATGTGTTCATCAGCATTGTTGATTCAGAAATAAAACTGTTCAATCCCAGTATGGCTGTATCTCTTGCATGTCTGTACTATCCTGCTGCAGTCAATTATTAAATTATTTGCAGATGTTCCCTGCAGTCACAGCTAGTGGGTTCTACTCCCAGGCCTGCCAACTAAGCCATGGTGGCTGTCTAGTTTAATTATTGTACACAAACATGCCTCTCAAGTGTCACGATTTCTCGTAATGTAATTAAAACTGACTAAGCTGTCTGTCACATGATTACCAGATAAATTATTACCTGGAATGCAATATATTACCAAATCCATTTACAGAAACCCTGGTAGTTATATAAGCCCACATTATGTGAAACTGTTCTGAGAAGTTCTCCACCTGCATTTGTTAGTGCTTGGTCCTTATTGTCCCATGCTATCAGCTTGAGAGGTATGTACATGCTACAACAGCTATAGGAGAATTGTAGACACTGTAATCACAACTGTCAGTACACACCTGTAGAAGTATGTATGACCCGTGTTGTCAGGGATATCATCTTTAATGTTACTAATAGAATGCTTCTCTCTCTCTCTCTCTCTCCCTCCCTCTCTCTCTCTCTCTTTCTCTCTCTCCCTACCCCTTATCTGAATTTATTCATCATTCTAATGTATTGTTACAATTTCATATTAACATAATTTGTTAAATTAACTATATTTTGGAAAATGTGGTTGATTATTGCTATTTTTTATTATGATGCAATATTAATATATTTTGTTAAACTAACTGTTTTGTTGGCCTTATGGTTTACTTCACACTGGCATGCTTCTACCATACTGACTGTTATGTGACATAATGTTGCGTTGCATATAATATACATTAATATGTATTTAGATTAATAAATATGATGTTCCATTCTGTTGCTGTTAACAATGGTTTGGTTGTTACTAACTGTAACTCATTGCTTTACCTCATTAAAACAGCATGTCAAGGTAGGCCGGTTCTGGCTAATCTTCTTCCTTGCCTCAAACAGCCATGGCACTGGTTCCCAGCACATCTGGTACCCAAACCAGAGATGTTCCCTTTGCTGTCCCTTTACTACTTGTTGTGTCAGATAGTTTTACCTCTGGGAGGAGTGGCAGAGATAGAGTAGTCACCTGGGATGAGCTACCGGTCCTAGTGCACAGAATAGCCCAAGATGGCTATGACCAATGCCTGGACAGATTGAGGGTATGCTGGCCAACATGGTGAGACAGCATCGCTTTGGTGCTCAGCGTTCAGCACAGCCACCCTCAGGGCAGTGAAAGAGCAGTGCCGACAGTCCCATGGGTGGGGACATGAGTCACATTGCTGCCATCTGGAGGCATATGGGACTTGGATTCCACAACACCCTCCCTATCCAAGGTGTTAACCCCTTTCATGTGTCACACACCACCCCTGTCTGCTGTCTTGTCTGTTGGCACATACATCCTCACCTACCCAATGTACCTTCCCCACTAGTACCTATGTCCCTTCCCAAACATTTCACTCTCACCATAAAAAAAAATAGGCACCTGTCCCGCAAAAAAAAATGTTGTCCCATACATAGCCTTCATTTTTCACACGTGTCCACTGGAAACATATAATTTGGTCCAACTGGGTTGACAAGACAGTTATGCTATCCTCACCCCTCTCTCTGGGGTTTGAGAGTCCAAATTCATCTTTAAATTCTGTCAAAGTGCACAGCTGTTGCTGTACAAGAAGTGGATAGCTGTTTTTTTCCAACATCCTTTCTATGCATCCCTACTTGCTTTTCACTATGTTTTCCACCTGCATGCCCCCATTTCACCAGTTTTCTTTCACCCCTTTTTCTTTTCTTTATAATTTTTTGGTGCTGAGCTGAGCAGTGTGCAGCCTCGTTCAGCTTCGCTTAGCTCAGCTAAATAGAGCTGTAATGATTAAATTTGTTTATATCATTGTCAGACACATGTACAAAATAAACACTTCTGCCATGTTTTGAACCCGAGCCCATCACACCTACAGCACACTGCATCAACCTGCTAAGCTGGATTAAAACAGATGTTTTCATCAAAACATAGTAATTGCCACTTACAGTATTCAGCAGAGCTGCACACCACACCAGACCGCACTGCTCCATGGAAACTGGAATAAAAACTAATGGGGAAAATGGGAGTGTAACTTGGTCACTGGTGAAAATACACCACTAGACAGCCAAAAACATAATGATGGATGTAAGTGAGGCCTGTGATAGCAGGCAAGTTTGCCCTTTTATCAGCAACATGTAGAAAAACACCTGCTAAGACATCAATTTTAAAGTACATGTTCAACTGGGACCATGCTGTAGAACTGCAGCCATATAAAGCCATGCACATATTGATTGATGCCAACAATGTGTGTCACAGCCTATATGTTTGCACATATACCTGCAAATACACTTCCAATCAAAGGTTCAAATCCAGTCTTGTGTTGCAATTCAATTAAATTATTGTGAAGAAAGCAATTAATGTCTTAAGTCATAAAATCTTTATCTGCACATGTTACTGCTAATTAATTAACTGCTATCCAGTTTAGCAAGTCAAAGACCTGCAGGTAGGGACACACTGCACATATCCATATAGCATAACCATAGGTCTCCTACTACTCTGTTATTGGCACTGTTGAATAACAGGCGTACATTAATCACATGCTTGATTGGACTGTAAAGGGCACTCTTACTCTGGTTCTGCCATAACAACAGGGTGCCACAGTTGCCACAGTCATATGTACAGCTTGTCCTCCAGAGTGTTCACACACACACACCTATGTGTTTTAGCTGCAACAGCAGCTGCAGCCGGTAGCACACACAGCTGTATGTAAAGGTAGCTGCTACAGACCTACCATACCTCCCAACCCCCATGTACAAGGAATCCAGAAAGCCATATTTAATGGGGGGGACAAAGGCCCAGAGATAGGGATATGTTTTACAGTTTGCTCTTACAAACATAGTAAGTTGATAAAATAACAGCTATTGCATTAGCATGCATATTCTGACAGGCATGAAGTCTGACACTCAAATGTGTGTCTTTCATTACTGACTTCAACTCACAATGATTTGCCAGTGATTTGCCAGATGAGCACAATGTCATGAGACACTGACCACACATATGAGGCGAAAGTGTGGACATATTGCATAAACCTCTACAGATGACAGTTATGATACTTACCCTCTGCTATGCTGTAGTCTCCGCACCTCAGTAATGTCCATCTTAAAAGACAAGAAAGGGGCCCAGATCTACATGAAGGCCTTATATAATGCACTGTGGTGACATGTCATTGGTTAATGATAGCATAATTCAGCTGTTTTGGCTGCAGTTAGCATATCAGATCCACATACTGGTGCAGAGGGAATTACCTGCTAATGAGCAGTACCTTAAAAAGGCAAGCAGCTGGTTGTGGGGAACATGTCTGTATGAGACTTACCTCACACAGAGAACATCTTTGCAAAACATTACTGGAAGCAAAGTTCAACAATGGAGTACCGCACTCAAGCAGGTATGTAATTGATTTCTTCATATAACAGGATGCAGATGGGAGGATGGAGGTATAGGGAATAGGGATTACATCAGTAAGCCTGCCTTAGACCTATGGTACTGACATGTTATTAATACTCTGCTATCCTACACCTACAGGCATGCCTCCCAAGTGTCCCTGATTTTCTCTCAAATCTTAGCTCAGTCCCCCTTAATCCCTTCTACAACAGATGGCTTTCGTAGGAAAGCTTGTGAATTACACATAATACATAGTGACAATAAGTAAGGGTGTATACTCCTGTATCTTCAAATGATGTACAGTAATTCACCTCCTCTCATTCTGTCAATATCTCACATAAATAGTTCTAACATTTTAAAAGCGTCCCTGATTGTCCCTGATGTACTCTGGCTAAGATTCTGTTGACATTTGTTCCTGTTTGGTTGACAGCTATGCCTAACATACCTGTTAACCTCTTACAGCAAGAAATCTGGACAACGCCATAATTAATGGAGGGACAAATGCCATACCTTAGGGACACTTTTTAAATATTGCTCTTACGAACTAAGAAAGTTAATAGAATAACAGGTATTACAGTAGCATGACTGTGTTCAGAAGAGTATGATGTCTGAAACTCAGATGTGTGTCTTTATTTTCTGACATCAAACCTCAATGATTTGCCAATAATGTTCCAGAAATCCACAATTTTGTGTGAAAATGACCAAAAATATTAGGCAAATAGCTTGACAGTCTGCAAACATCTGCATAGTTGAGAGGCATGATGCCTACAGGGAACGTATACTACAGCAGGTTTGCATTGTTTTCTGTCATTGTGGTACACTTGTATTGCTGGACTGCCCCCTTATGATGATTGTAATATCACACTGCGATTTGTCTGACAGTGGCCATATGACATATTAGTGGGAGGTTGCCTGTAGGGGACACACCACAACAGACTGGAGTGCTGGGTGTTGTAACATACAGCAGAATCTGTCACAGCACACAGGGACATACCTCAGTATTGCTACTATCTTCTTAGTATCCATACATGTAGTATGCTGCCATGCTGTGGGGAATTACATGTATGAGGGAACAGTGAATAGTACAGGCCATTATGGGTGTGCTGTATTTGTACATAGTGGATGTCCACGTATCAGGTCCTGTAATGTATTCCTCTCTTGTTGTCTTTCAGGAACTATGTACCATCGATGATATGCCCCCTTCTCAGATATGGAGAATGAGATACTAGTTAATGGACTAAGGCAACATCATCAAATCCTGCTATCCAGATGGAGGCAGAACCTAGAACAGCTGGATGCACTATGGGCAGACCTTGCGTGGGATGTTAATGAAGTTGGCCACCAGGACAGGACCTATGAGCAGGTCTGACACCATACCATGGACATGGTGAATGCTGCACAATGAAGGGCAGCTTATGTCACCAGGGATCATGATGCCACTGGTAGAGGGTCTGCACTGGAACAACCACTTTTGGCCACAGAGGAATTACTGGTGAACCTACGAACACACAACAGCTCCCAGGCATCCATCTCACCATGCATCGTGGAGGTGGGTGCCACAGTATCCACAGCAGAGGATCATCCAGGTACACTTACTGTGTTCACCAGTGTAATACTCTATCATGAATTGTGGTATGCCTTACATGCCTGCACGTGGGTGCCAGGCTATGTGCTTTCAGGGGGTGGGGGTTTATGTTCAGTTGTACACACATACTCAGAATGTCAGCAATACAGCCAGTAACACAGTAGCTACTGTACATGTGGATATGTGTCTATATTAAACTTTCGAAAAGGTATTTCAGTGAATGCCTCTTCATCAACACATACTGAACGAATGCAGTAAACCACAATTGTTCAGAACAGAAATTTCTTTCCCTGGGAAAGAAATTGCTTGCCCCCAAACCATGAACTCACCACTTCAAACAAAACACCCAATGTGGGGGACTGTGCCCCCCCACACAATCCCTAACTAAATATACCAACTCCAAGATTGCACTACAGTGGAGAAAACAGAAAACTAAAAAAAGAGGCCAAATGATTTCTTTCCCAGGGAAAGAAATTGCTGGTGTGAATGATCGAGGTTTAGTGCGTTCGTTCAGTACATGTCAATGAAGAGATGTTCGCTGAAACACCTCTTTGTGATTTTGATATAGACCCGTGGATATATGCACATATTACCATGTAGTGATGCAACAGTTGGTGTTCCTGACAATATCTCTCCCTCACCTTTTCATAGGTCCACCAGGTGTTGCCTCAAGCCCGTGGTCCTGTACCTGGTAAGCATAATACTGTTATTTTACAGATCATATATACCCTATGAAAGTTAAGGGCTGCTATATTGCCCTATGTACAAATGTGTTTATCCAGAGTAGAATATTTGTATGTTCATTCTGGAACAGTTAACTACAGTTCATAGACTGGGTAATCACAGGTGTGTATTTGAATGGCATTAACACGTTTGCACTTATAGTAATGAGTAACTAAGCAGCCTGGTATACATTATTCACTTACTCCTAGATGGCTTTTCAAACACAATAGGGAAATGGTACATACCTGAGGCAGTGACAGTAGTATTGGCATATCATTCTCAGGATAGGTGTACTGGGTTTTATGTGTAGTTCTATCATATTAGTGTAATTTTGCATACTGAACAGGTATATTGTACTGGCAACAGTAACTTGATGTAGCTGAAGTGCATGTTATAAAGGCCTTGACTTGCATGTGTATGTTGTTGTGAGGTTGTCTGTTGTGCATGGGAGCAGAGATGAGAAGATGTGAGACTGGTAATGCAGATGTTGATCTTCATCTGTATGAGTCTGTGTGGATTACTATACATGATAGTGCAGGTAGTAATGTACTGCTTTTGTCTTTTGACCATAGGTACGTGATCTTGGGCAGTCCCATGGGGGACAAAGCCCCAGTGGGACAGCAGCCACTGTCAAGTACTAGCACCACATCTGACCTTGGGCATGGTGGTATCAGTGCTACTCCTGGCAGATCCAGTTCCTGTGTTCATGGGGGAGATGGTGAACTGTCCACTCTACCATGTATGATCTCCAGCTGTCCAACACATACATTTGTAGGGCTAGCACTGGTAATGACTGTGTACATGCACACACTCACACACCACTGTCACATGCAAGTCACCTACAGACACACATGGTACCTCTCCATGGCCCATCTAATCTGCACCCCTTCCTGACTCACACACATGCTGTCAACTGTTTGGCACAGCCTAGGGCTCCAACTCCACCACACCACATCCTGTGCATGTGATGATACCTGTACCACACCCCTGTCATCCTTACCATCGATGCAGGGAAATGAAGCTATGTGTCTGATGCACAGGGTGGCTATATTACTTGACATGTATTTGTGTAATGCAGTATTGTTTTGCCATGCCACTTGTGTTCCACAACAGATACTGTATGCTGGCATGTGTCATGGCTACACACCAAATTTGTGTACCTTATACTGTATGATGTTGTACTGGCAATAGTGTTACAGAATGACAGGTGTGTCACAGACCTGTGCATGTTTCTGTTCTAGAAGTCTGAGGGGATAAACTGTGGATATATGGTGGTAATACAGCAGCACAGGATGGCATGGCAGCACAGTGGAAATATGATGTCAGCAAGGTACGGCAGTATACATGCATGACTCTGTTGGTGCATATATGTATAACAGTCTAACAGGGACAATGGGGGTAGTCAGCATACTCATGCATTCATACTTTTTGATAAGGTCTGCTACCCTTGATATTTGTCACCTGGGTTTTCTGAACTTACAAATCTACAAGATGTGGTGATGGAGTTGACACATCTACACATAACCTGTGTCCAGTTCAGACAGGTAGCAGACATCAGTTATGATTGTCATGTTATCTGTCCCATTGTGTAACCTGCACATGATGTGTGTGATAGCAGATGTATGCTTTATATGCATGGGGGGCCTGTGTCATGCAGGGTGTACTGTCTGTGTCACATAGTCTCCCCAGCATGTACTATGTCTACCACTTTGATATTGTAGGTGTATAGCACACATGGGACATGTGTTACACCTGCCATGGCAATGCCAGAGGTACACAGTGGGATCTGGCACTTTCCTGTATGGGGACATACACATCACCATAATAGCAGATAGTGGATTTATGTATTCATTTATTTACATTTGTTGACCGGGAGTGTCCGACTGGACTTAGGTCCATTTTCAGCAGAGGCCTGGGGAGAAAAGCTCCACAGTTAAAATATACAGCCAGTGGTTACATTGGATTTACATAGCGATTAACAATTTGATTAACATAGCAATTAATTACAAACATAGTTACAGATGAAAAATATAGTACATCAATAGACAACTAGAATCTTTATCTGTGAAGTACATAACAGTCTTTTGTAATTGAAGTTCATTGGTATTAATCAAGCAATTAACAAGGATGAGCTGTGGTATATATTGTTGAATTTGCAAACTTGCCATTGTTCTGAGGAAGTCACAGACAAAAACGTACTGTGTGCTGGTGTTTCAGCATTTATTTTATGTGTTTGCTGTGTTTTAAATAAATTTTGGTCAAGTTGAACGGCTATCCAGGTGCTTACTTCTTTTGTTTGGTTTGTTACATTTTGGCACCTTTTTCCTCCTTTTTGAACATAACAGACATTAACTATTGTTACAATAAGAAGTTCCTGCTGTATAATAAGTAGTAGGCTTATGAGCATGCGAGCTTGCTATAATCAAGGTAGTTAGTGGGGTGGAAAGAAAGATAGTTGTTGGATGGGGTGGGTGATATTAGAGTGGGAGTTGCAAGGGCATAGCCAGCATGCTTTTAGTTGCACTTTTAGTAAAGTTTTGAAGTGGGTACATGATGGTACAGAGGTAATTGTGGGTGGGAGGGAGTTCCATAATTTGGCTATGGCGCAAGAGAATAGTGTTTCACCAGCCGAGTTATTGGCTTTAGTGATCTGCAAGTGATTGGACTACATTTGTAGGGTCACGACACAGACACCATAGGAAATGTTAACTACACTATGTATTGCAGTACCATGGCACTTGTGTAGCTGCTACAATTATATATTATGCCTGTACGGTGACATGGCAAGGGTGCCATTGAACACAATGATGGTGTGCTGTTCTCCACATTCAGTACAACAGTGATAGTCTGACATTTACATCTGTCTGGTACCTGTTGGTATTAGTGGCACAATAGTGAATGCATCCCTACATCCCCATAAACAGTGACAGTCAAAGGGTACAGCACTGTGCGTCCATACCTTCATGTCTCATGGCTGCAGTGCATACAGTGTGCAAACAATACATTATTGTGCTGGGGTGGATGATATCCCTCAAGATAGTAATGTGCAGTGGTTGGCATGTCGTCTGTGTCAGTGGTGCAGACAACACCTTACTGTGGTTTAGGCTATCCTGGATAACTGTTGGGTCTGTATGGGTGTCAGTGACCACTAGTAATATGCAACCACCTGCTAATGAACCTTTCAGAGGTCACTGACAGTGGCTGTGACTGCAGAAAGGGAATACCTAGAAGGGATATGCCATTAATGGTTGATGGAGAACCCAACTGGTGAGTGGCGTCAGTGCAGCATAGGTCTCCTGATGGGATGTTCCCAGGGTATGACTCTCAGACACATGCGTATACACTAGCTGACATACCAGTCTATGCATGGCATACACAGTTGGCAGCATGCCCTGCTGCCCTAATATTCCCATAAACCATGTTGTGGCAGTCAGCAGGTCCATGGGTGGGATACATCAGGATGTACAACACCTAGACTGAGTCAAGCCATCTCACTATACTGCCCATCCAGGCAACATGTACAAAGCACCCACTTAGGCATCCAAAATACTGTCAATGTAGGTGCCACTACATGGCCCATTGATGGCAGACATATGCAAAATAGAGACATCTGACTCCAGTAGCTGCTCTGTAAGCAGGAGTGCTCAACAGGGCACAGTCCCAGGTCTTCTACTGCTTGGACTGCATGTCACCACAGTACACATGGGTACTGACTGACTGTAGCTAACAATGTTGTCTGCTGCCTGCTACCTGTGAGCACTGGTACAGTCACTGTGTTATGTTGGTGTCTTGAATGACAGTATTACAAACACATGCCTGGTGACATAGTAATGGCCATAAACCCTGATCAAATACATATGTACTATCCTTTCTATCAGAAAGACCTATGCCCTGGTTAGTAGCACAGCAATCCCTACATGTGATGTACATATTTAGTGGTGACAGGAAGCCACACAGACCTAGCCACACAGGTGTACAACTCATGTGCCACACATCAACATCTCTTTATGGTGGTGTGGCAGGAATCATATGGCATAGCCATGGCCACAGTCACTGGTATGTGACATGCACATAATCTCCATATACTGTTCCCGCAGTATGCCACTATCTGATGACAATGGCCATGTGTTGATGTACCTTTCCAAACTGTAGCGGCACATTCACATGACAGTATGGCCGCTCACAGAGTCACATCACATCATCGGTATGTGCTCACTGCTGTTCATCTGCAATGTGTGTAAGTGCTACCTGTACCATTCAGAGTACTCATAGGTGATCTGTGCCATGCATACAGGACAATGTGTGACCATGCTTGATTGAATTTGGTGCCTATCTCTAGGAAGCATAGTAGATGGATTAGTCACTCTAAGGACATTAACCCACTACGTGATGTTAGTAGTACATGCTAGTTGGAGACATTTGTGTAGCAAACATAACACACCCTTGACACAGACCCTCCAAACTGGTACAGTACAGAGACCACCTCAGTGCACCTCCGCACATGCCATCTGTATGATTGGCTTAGCAAATGTCATCTCAACACTGGGGGTGTGGTTGCATCTCTCATGGACTTGGGCAATATGTGCTGTTCCTGTGATGAGGGGTAGCAATGTCTCCAATTGTGATGGCTGTATGGCCATCATGCAACTGATGTGCACATCTCCTATTGCTCTGTGACATGATGTACAATGCTGTCACAGCCTGACATGCACACATGGCCACATTCAGGCTAGCAGCACTTCCACTCACTGCATGGAAGACATGCCACAGCACACACACAGTGCATGTTGGCTGCATGTACAGTGGAACATATACCTATGTAGTGGTACACACTACAGAGGACAATACCCAATGCACACACTACATCTCATGTCTGCTAGTTCTATCAGTGTAGGTCACATAATGCTTGTTGATAGCAGGCCATGTTATGGTCATTCATTTGGGAGGCCACATCACCCACAACCAGTAAAATAATGCAAAACCCTAGCAATGTATATGTTACAAAGATTATCATATGTATGCAGTATGGATACACACACACACACACACACACACACACACACACACACACACACACACACACACACACACACACACACACATACACCAAGTTGACTGATGTGAGATTAGATCCTCTACCAAACTTCTGTTAGACACTATAGCTCACAGTACTTATCACAAGCCCAGTAGAGTTTATCTCAAATTAGACTGTCAGACAGTCCTCTTAAGGTGGATGACATCAGCAGACCTTGTAGAAGAGGACAATTTAGGGGCCAGCAGCTAGATACAGGGACAAAAAATACCTAACCATTGCAGGGGGATAGCCCACAAGGGCAGGTCCGTAGTGCTGAAAGGGGATGCATTTACACACATGCACACACACACACACACACACACACACACACACACACACAAACACAGTTAGGTGATGTGAGATTAGAACCCCTACCTCTCTATTGTTACACACTATAGCTCAGAATACTTATCGCATATGACACAGAGTTAATCTGATGTTAGATTGTTAGCCAGCACTATTAAGGTGGATGATATCAGCAGGCCTTGTAGAGGAGGACAATTTAGAGACCAGCAGCTAGTTACAGGACCAAAAAGTGCCTAACTATTGCAGGGGGATAGCCCATAAGGGCATGTCCATAGTGCTGCAAGGGGATATATTTACATACATACAAAGAGTTTGCTGATGTGAGAGTAGAACCCCTACCTATTTACAGTTGAATACTATAGCTCACAGTACTTATCGCACGTGCCACAGGTTATGTATTTTGTATATGTGATTGCAGGCACTGTACTTGTGGTGTACACAAAGTAAGCTTGGGTTGGACAGCATGTTTGGCCTGCAGAGTGATATTGATTGGTACTGTTATTGCATCTAGTGTCTTAGGAGTGAGATACTTGATAATATCCCTCCTACATGTGTACGGTTACCAGTATGGCCATATGTGGCTGGTTGCAGTTAGATAGCCAAACATGTGGCCAGGGACAATTTGCCCTGTCCAAGGTATCTGTTGAAACCATTATAAATTACACCACTTGCTCACCTGTGTCTGTCTACATGGTGACATTCCACAGACACAGGGGTCTGAGGGTGAGTGGAAAATGTTGCAGCCTTGGTTTGGTTCCTTTGGGCAACTGTATTGATGTGTGAGTGCAGATAACCTCAGCATTCTGAGGGTATGTGGGGAAATTCATACCCCCCCCCCCCCACACACACACACACATATATATATATATATATATATATATATATATATATATATATATATATATAGATATATATATATATATATATATATATATATATATATATATATATATATAGATATATATATATATATATACATATGTGTGTGTGTGTCAAACGGGGATGCCTCTGTAAATGTCACTGTGTGTATACGTTATGTATATGTGTTATGGAGATATATGTGGAGAGTCTATGTATCATTGTGATATATATATATATATATATATATATATATATATATATATATATATAGCTATATAGATAGATAGCTAGATAGATATTGCTATTATATTTATTTGGGGTACATAATGATAGATACACTAATCATGTGAGGGGGATAGGGACAGACAGATATGTATATGCAACTGTCTGTATGTACAGACATATTTTCACATAGCAGGTCATTGTGGTGATGAGGCAACAGAATTGCACTCATTTTAGCTAAGTGTAGGAGCATGCCCAGTGGGATTATCAGTACATAAAAGATTACTCCAGGCCAGAGCTACCTGTACTACAGACCGGGATTTTGTGTGCTACAGACATTTCTGATGAAATCTGCTTTGCAGATGAAAGCGCTCAACCGTATGTGTATTGTGTTCTGTTACTCAGTACAGCATTGTTTTTGTGGAGAGGATCATCAATAAAAGCTGTTAAACATCATTCCGCACTGTGTGCCCTCAGCAACCAGCCATTTTTTTGGTTTTATCAGTGCTACAGACATTGGCAGCTGCACCTGTTTCCACAGTATAGCACTTCCCTGAAATTGTCCACAGCATTCCCCAGCTGTGTACTGTACTTAATATGTGACTGGGGTACATAATGTAACACTACACACAGGGTGACAGTCTGCATACCTCTCACTGTACATGTTTTGCAGAATTTTTGGTAAATTATTGTACTGTATAATGCAATCACTGTATAGTACTAACTACAGACTCATTTGAGTGACAGACTTTACACCTTGCAGATATTCTGTTCTGGTGCAACCCGCTGTTATACTAGTCACCTTCTAAGTTAATCATAGCATGTGTAATGTCTGTCTGTAGTTTTGGCCCTTTGCCCCCCCCCCCCATTATCTTGACTTTGTCCAGCTTTCTTGCAGTAAAAGATTGAGGGATACCTCGGTCTGTGGGAATAACACCAGACAACTACCTCACATAGGAAAGATGTGGATGCTGCCAGATTTAAACGATCAGCAATGTTAACATCCCTAGCCCACTGATCTACACCAGCTGCCAGACTGAGATGTGTCATTCATCATGCAATCAACAGCATACAGACATACATTGTCATCCCTGTGTTACGTGTAACATACAACGTGTGCTCAGGTTCTATGTCAAAGCTCTGAGATTGTTGGAGCTGCTGACATATCATTAGTTACTTATTGTTACACCAATTGTATGGGAACACTGATGTGTTGGAGGTGGGGGACAGCCAGCCCATGATCTGCTGGCATAGACAGTTGTACAACTTTCCTGTGACCCCACTATTTGCCATTTCTCTTGAATAATGTAGTGGAATTTCCAGCCATGTGGCCTAGTGAATATTATTAAGCACATACTATTGGACTTGCACCTGTTGTCCCATGTGGCTTTCAGATCTCTCCAAGTAGCCCAGTAGCCCACTATATTCCCCTTGCATACATGTGACAGGTCCATACATATGCTACCATATTTTAGTTCTCCTTACAAGTGGAGTATAGGTGACTGACTTACCTTGCGAATGCAACAGTTGACAGACCTATAGTTCAGAGCTGATTCTGATGCACGCAGTACATAGCCAATACATGGTTAGGTACAGGTTGTGTGGGCTGGCTGGCATGATTTTTACTATATGTTTGTGAGTTGGAGTATGGTGTCAGTCCTTAGGGCCCTAGGCTGTCAGTGCATGTGCTGTGCATTGTCTCTTGGCAAAGATCAGGGCATAGTGGGCATGTTTATGTCTACCTACAGGGACATCCTCAGGAGTTTCCTCCTCCTCCAAGTCCTCCTGTGAGTGTGGTTGTGGGGACCTAGGCACTGGTGGTGGACTGTGTATCCCTTCTCTCTGCTGATCTTGCTGCAGCTGTTTCTGCAGGATCATATTGTGCAGCATTGCATATACTGTGAACATCTGTGCACGTGGCTGGAGAGTACTGCAGGGCAACACTTGATATATCAACCATGACTTCAGCAGCCCAAACACATTGTCTATGATGTCCCTAGTTTGTGCGTGTGCCTCATTATGTTTTTTTTCTGTTAGGGTGTGTGCATTTCAAATGGATGTCATCATCCATGGTTCCAGTGTGTAGCCAGCATCCCCCAGTAAATGGCCATGTGAGATGTCCCCCTAGCAAACATCTGGTACAACTGTGATGTGTGCCAGATATGGGAGTCATAATAACTGCCAGGGCTGCCAGCGCACAAATTCATGATGATGCCCTGGGTATTGCACATGACCTGGCAGTTGGAGTGATATCCCATGTGGTCAATGTAGATTCTACCCTCCTCATCAGGTGGTGCCTTGATGTGTTAGTGAGTGCAATCTATGGCATACAGTACCTCAGGGTAGTGTGCTACACAGTAGAAGTGTTGCACATTGCTGGCCCTTGCCTTAGAGGTGAGGGGAAGAGATATCTGCTCACTGGCATGTGGTAGTATGGCATCCAGGAACTGGTGGAGTACCCTGGATACTGATGCCTGCAAGACCCCCATCATGTCCCCAGGTGGTCTTTGGAAAGTACCTGTGGCTAGTATCCTAGGAGCTACACATACCTTTGTATCCTCTTGGATGGGTTCCCTTCTGTAGGCTCTGGGTCTGAGTTGAAGGTGGCAGAGCTCAGTGAGTTCTTGTAATATGTCCCTGTCCATCCTGTAGTGCTCTATAATCTCCAGCTCATGTAGCTCCTGGAAGGTTATCCTTGGCTTGAACATTCTTCTCCTTCTCAGTCTTGGCCTAATGTCAGCAGCAGCTGCAGCAGCATTGTCCTCCTCATCTATCACATACAGATGTAGCAGACCTGCAGCAGCCCCTAGCATTCCTTCAGTTGAAATTCCCAAGTCTGTACTCCACTGATGCAGAGTGTGGGGGAGAAATCAAATTGGAGGGTATGAGGAACTTTTATAGTGCTCTGCTTTAGGTACAGGCAGTGTGATTGGCTACTTATGATGCAGTCCACCTGCCAAGTACATCATTAAGACGATTTAATTGCCGTAGTTTAAATAAAACAGGGGGTCATCAATAATTAATATATCATAGGCTTTTAGATACACTTAGCAGAGCGGCGCACCATGCAAACACACAGAAACAAGTGCTATGAAGGTAAGTAAAGCTCAGCAGTCACTGTATACACCCCCCCCGAAAGGTCAATATCAGCACAGCAGTGTACCATGCAAACATGTGGAAATACACACCCCCAAGGTAAATAAAGCTTAATAGCCAGTGTACACCCCCCCCACTGAGCACAGTGGCATGTAGCACAAACACGTGCAGCTGAGCTTCAATGAACTTACAAGTCCTCAGACACATCCCCTTTTGATGACAGCTACCTCTTCTGTGGACACCAACATGGTTCTGTGCTTACACAGAAGAGATAAGTAGACAAGGACACCTATTTGTGCTATTCAGTAACACCACCTCATTTGCCTAGGGATCCATGCACACAACCTGCAAACTATACAGTTAAAGGCCCTACCTCATTAGCAACAGCAGTATTCCACCATTGTTGATAGTCTGCACAGAGTTATATAATACATTTCTGCCGCATACTATTAATTGTGGTTTTTCCGCTCTTTTTTTTTTTCATAAAAGCATATTTGTGCACTGCACAAACATACCCAGATCATTAAAAAAATAAATTATTTGAAATTATTTGGCTTACATTTTTGGACACATGGTGGATAGTTTTGCTCATATCTGTATGTGCTATGCCATTTCTGTCCATCTGCCTATGTTTTTAAAGCCCTTGGTGTCTGTCTAAAATCTTGTACATGGAATTTTTCTATGTATACTACGGACACCAACACAGGGTCTGCAGGGCTAACTATCTGCTTGCTGGATCATTCTACCTCCCTCATTTGCATGAAATTCACCTGCTTTTGAATTGATTTGCATGCCATGGATACTTCCATGTTTGCGAGTGCATGCATGCCCCCAGCTGTGTTTACTGAATCTCAAACCTGCTTACTTTCATGCAAGCAGCATGCCACAATGCCTACGTGGTAAAAAAGGACTGTGTAGGCTTTATTAAATCCCCCCCTTTGTCTATATAAGAGAGGAATTTTATAATAAATAACTTTGGCGCTGTAGAAGAGGTAGTTGAAGCTGGCTTACCTGGAGCTCTATGGGCTCTTTCAATTCCATATGAAAGCCCTTTTTGTAAGCCCAGTATTTCAGGAATCCAGGAATTCAAAAAGGTAATAATGCTGTTTCCTTCTGTTTTCTCAGGGAGACCGAACATTCTTATATTGTATCTTCTTACTCGGTTCTAGAGATCATCAAGTTCATTTATTAACCAAGTGTTTTGTTTAATCAGAAAGTCAGTATGTTGCTCATTGTTTTTTAAGCCTCGCATCTACATCATTTAGAGCAACTTCCATATAAGAAATCGTATTCTGGTGCTGCTGTATGAGTTCCTTGTAAACTTCCGTCTTCTGGTTGTTTTGCTGGAAGTTGTCTATTATCATAGATAATGTTTGCAGAGTTGAAGTTCACATTTGTATCTTCTTCTTCACTGCTGAATTCATTTGAGAGTATTTGGTGCTGTTCATTTTCTTACTAATATGTCCCAGGTAATCTGACAGGAATTTCTTCAAAATGTTCTCTAAAGTTGTTACAAGTGTAGTACAAAGTATTATTGACATTATTTTGCAAAGTTTAGTTGATATTATCAACTGAATTCCTGTCTGAATAAATAATTTCACATAGCTCTGAAATTAAGCTGCCTTCAGGTGGCCATGTTTTTTTTTTATCTTACTTGTAGTTGCTACTGCTGATGTGCATTGTTTTTGTTGCCTTTTTGCAGTATTACACCTGGATGTGATTTGCATATTCCTCATGCAGTATACCAGCAGTATTAATGTGTCTTTTGGCAGGGTTGCATTTTGCAGAAATAAGTATTCCTGCATGTGTGTGTATCTATTATTATTAAATGTTGAATGCCTTGAGGTGATAAGGTGTACCAGATGATGTCAGATGGGCAGAGATGATAATTCATGGTTGTGCAAACTGACATGCGTATGACTCAATTTTACCTCTTTCTAAACATGGTCAGGTTAGACACTAAGACTGTCTGGTTTTCCAGTAGCATATTGGGATTTTTTAGAAGTGCTGAGGACTCCTTCACTATCCCCAGCATATTCACATGAACTTGAAGCCACATTCATGACTAGCCATGAGCTAGGCATGTTGTTAAGTTGCTGTACACATTCACATTTAATCATTATCCATAGAGATAAGTGTAAAATGACCTTATTTATATACAGAATGTATAACTGACCCTGAACTTCTGTGAATAAATTTAGCACCACCATATTAAGTTGCTATTATTTGAGTTAGATGGCAAATGGCTTAGGAAACATAAGACTTTTTAAAGTAAGCAAAAATAATACAATATTGCAAATTAATATGAAACACTTCAAAATGATGTACGATTGTTGAGATCACTTCAAGAAATGTTTGCTTTAATATATGATGGGCACATTACAATGGCTTCAGTGATTATAGTAAGGCTGCCATTTGTTAATGGAAAATCTTTACAGCAGCAGTGAAAATGATTAGTGATCACTGCAAAAATAATGTTGGTGTCACAGATTATGCATACATGGTAGAAATACACTGACTTAAGTGTGAAGTACAGACATCGTAAGGGTGTTTTATTGGCTCACCATATGCGTCTTTACTGGGAGATTTCACAGTTGAATGAAAAGTAATACTAAAGAAAGTGGCAGTGGATAGAGGAAGGATGATCTGCTAACAGACTGCTTGCCGTACTAATTTCTCCAAGTCTTTTGGGTTTTCTAATACCATGACAGGAATGGACCCCATTCCTAAGTCAAAGTATGATCAATGTTCATATAATAAGTATTGTTTCAATCTTTGATGTCAGCTAGTAGAGATCTTTGCAGCACCCGCAATGTGCCCAGTAATGACTCCTTCTCCAGTTCGTATGGAGTTACTTGTATTGGTAACATATCCAAATATGATTATAAATTATTTCTTTTAAGACCTATTGCTCTTACTACTATTGGAACTGTCTGGGTATCTTTATTCTACATTGCTGTCATTTCTGCCTGCAGATCCTGATATTTTATGATTTTATGTCTCTCTCTATGCAAGACACTGTAGTCACTGGGTGTGGCAATTTCAATGATCATTGCTACTTTTGTCTTATTTTCTTGAACCACTATATCCAGTTTTCTAGTATCTATCTTTTGGACTGTTCATAATGGGTGATCCCATGTGATATAAACTTCATCATGTTCTATGATGCTTTGTGGCTCATTTCCAGTGTTTTTCAGCCATTTCAATACCATATTGTTTGCACAATCCCCAGTGCAACAGTCTCGCCACATTATTATGCCTTTCAGTATACAGTCCTTCTGCCATTAGTGTGTCGCAACCAGCAACAAGGTGAATGACTGTTTCTAATTCAGTTTTACAAAACCTACATTTGTCTATTTCTCCCACATGTTCAATGGACTTTGTAAACCAGTGTATATGTAGCCCACTATCTTGGGTTGCTAATATTAACCTTTCATTTCTTGGTTTGAATTCACCTCTCTTTAACCATCCCTGCGTTCATTCCTGATCAACATAAGGTTCTTGCAGAAGTTTTCAGTACTCGCAACTATATTTATGTTTTTTCCACATTTCTTGCCTTCTCATCTGGTCCTTCACCTTATATTCTTTCTTTTGTTTTCATGCACATTCAGTTGCTGCCTGGTCTTTATCTACTTCTGGTTTGATTTCCATTCCTGCTTGACATGGATATGCTTCTGAAAAATTAAGCAGAGAAGTCATCTTAGATTTATTCTCCTCATGTCTCAAAGCTTTCACTATATTTGGATCTTGTGAGGTCAGTTGATATGTGTGGAGTCCCACGATTGCAGATCTATAGATGTAATCAATTTCAAGGAGGCCCATCCCTCCTTTGGAACAGGGAATATATAATCTTGGTATACACTGATTTTTATAAATCATTTGGTGATCCTAAAGCATCCTTCTTGTTTTAATATCCAATCTATCCAATACTTTTTGGGGCCAGTCACTCACTCCAAAACTGTAAGTTAGGACAGGGAGAACAAATTGATTTATAGCTTGGATCTTGTTCCAAGATGTCAATGCTGATCTCAGGATTAATTTAAGTCTTCTAAAGTATTCCTTACTGAGTTTTATTTGCATTGCCTTACTAGTGTGAATATATTCATGATAAAGCAAACATTGCTTCAGCACAACTTTACTTGAGACTCTGCATGTGTATATGTGTGTTGCCTGTCATTTTTTTTTTGAGGGTGGCAAGCATGCTTTCATTTTTGTGTTGTTGGACTGATTATTACATCAAAAGCTTTTTGTGTATGACTGTGGCATATTTGCATGTGCAGTAATAGTGCAAAGCCAGAGATAAAGACAAAGAAAGGCAACTTTAGCCATGAAAAATACTGTACCTGCATGGCAGCCCTTGGGATGTATGGAAATAATTTGTTTGGGAAAGAGAACCCAAACATGTTGAGAGGGCAAAAACATGAATTATGTTGTAATGGTCATTCATATGGTTGGTGGAAGGAACTGCACATTAACACTGGGCATGAAAAGGGCAAATTATATGGTAGGACGTGATAAACCAAGGTGTGGCAGAATGCAATTGCTCATTTCCATACTAAGGATGGGGTGTCCAACATTTAACACTTTAACACCATTTGAGACATAACTCATCAACATTCATGGCAATGACTATGACATAGACAATAATACCCATGTGTTAACCAGATAGGTTCACTGGACACACAATCCCTTTTTAAGGGCAATCTAGAAACAATGTCTAGTCAAATAAGATGCTCAAGGTTACACAGGAGGCTAATGAGGGCTGAGAGATTCAGACCCTATACCACATGAACTACAGTTCACAGCCTTAATTATCTGCACAAACTGACAGAGATGATGATATAACTGGAATAATTAGAGGTTGTGTGGACACTGGCTTTTACACGTGTCTGCAGCAGCACACATCTGCTCAGGAAGGTTATTTTATAGGTAGTTAATGTATATTTATACAGAGAATTGAATGCTTACTTGGAATGATTACAATAACAAAAGAAAATTAATATTATCAGATGACCCGTACATATCTGCACAGAATGTCAATGAAGGCAATGTGCATACTAAGTGTCCCCCACTCCTCTTTACTCGACATACAGTGGTTTATGCTACTTCTTCATTTGTAATGCTTTCAAATCATTTTTACATGGTCAGCAGTGGAAACAATTATACAATACCAATAAATTTGGAAGATAGCAGCAGAATGGCTAATGAAGAAGTTAATGCTGATACCATAGCTATATTTATGAGGCAGCCTGAGGAAAGTGGCAGTATTCTCCAAGTTTAATGGCAGGATGTCATACCCCACAACATGTTAGTAAATCTACAGGAAGTGACAGTGCATCACAAAGTCAAGCACAGGTTAACATTACACTCACACTTGTATGGCAGGAAAACCCATGCACCTCAATACCAGTAACTCCAAACTCAGATTTGTACTTTCTTGATGAAGGCAGAAATTCAGAGGTGACAGTGTTCACAGTGACATCATTACAAAGGGTTGCCTGGTGCAAGAATTTTTCACTGCTGCCTGAGAAACATGTAAAGCAATGGCTGCCCAGCAGCAAATGTGCTATGTCATTATTAGGGCTCACAGCACTGCAATAGAGAGAAAGCTGGAAATGGTCAGATTCCTGCATGGTATATGTTAGGATTTCCAGCAGTAAATTGAGATGGCACAGAGTAGGGATAATGCCATGGTCACACTAATGCATAGTATAGTGGTCATCTCCAGTTGTATGCTAGTTAAGGCTTACCAGAGTCAAGTAGTAGTCAGTCTTAGAAGAGGAAGAGGATGGGATACTGTCCGGACATGTGGGAGCAGATCACATGAGAATACAAAATCTTGTCAAGAAAATACTGTAATTTCTAGGCAGGAACCAGTCGATCAGATTTCGTGCAGGCCACATTAGCATTCATCTGCACTTAGCAGAACCTCTCATTCATGTTCACCATCTCGCATCATGGTCAATGTCTGTAGGATCACCTACATCATATAGATCACAACAGCAGACCAACTCACCATGCAGCTCTCATAGCAGTCCCTCTTCAAAATCACTTGCACCATTGCCTAGCCTGTCTTTATGTGATGCGTAGGACACATTTGACCTTGACCTACTTTGATGCAAGCCTGAAATGTCTGTTACCTAGAATTTGACCTACACATACATGTCACTGTTTAAATTGAAATGTAATAAGTTATTAAATAAAGTAAGAAAATGAATGGGGGACTTAGGGCACTTTTCAGTTACATACATTTCTTTCCTCTAGTGTTACTGCTTAATATCTCATGAAAATGTAGAAATAACGTTGTAGGTCATAATATAAGAGCAGTTATTAACACTATTAATGTTTTATGCATTAACATTGTTTCAGATGGGAGTTACCTACAACTTAAAAGTAGTAATATACAAGTGTTCAGGGAAGCACTGATTAGAAAATAAAAAATTAAAATGAGCATTCTACCATGAAAACAAACACTCCCACTACTTCACCCTCACCACTGCACAATTTATGATTTTTTTGCCTCTGAGGCCACAAATTACTGTGCAAAACAAAACAGAACAACCTGTTGTGGAGTACCTTTACACATAGCATAGTGCAAAATGAGTAAACATTACAAATTATAAAAATACAACATGATACAGGTATGAATTCATGTCAAGTACTGAATTAATACTTTTTTCCTTATTGTATCACTTCAGGAAATTCAGTATGTGCTTTCTTAGATACACCACCTCTGCAGAATATATTGTACAAAATGGTTAAAATGTGATTATTCCTTATACGATGCCTTGCAACTTCATTGAGCAGGAATCAGTGAGCACTCAGGCATGACTTTTACAAACAATAATACGAATTCCTGTTTTGAAATAAAAAAATAATTATTTAAAGATGAGAGGAAAAGTTGATGAACCCTGACAGCAGACCATGTAACACATATCATAGCCCACAGATATCACTAAATGCATCATTTATATTCTATATGTAATTTTTACAAGAAAAGAAACACTAAGCTGAATGTCACGTCCCATATGTCTGGACTAGATGCCATTTCTTTACCTGCACAGTTGTATGCCATACATAAGCTAGCAGCATGGGTCCCTCACTACTGCTGTCAGTTGGTCACCATTAGTAACAGTAGGACTAGAACTGGGAGCTGTAGTGACAGCATGGGCCACTTTACCACCAGACCAGCACATGATCATGTTTTGCAGAATTCAACATGAAGTAACCATCCTGCATGCAGTAGCTAGGTCATAGTGAAGGGCAACCACAGACTCATCCAGGCACATAAAAGGATTCTTCAAGAGGCCAAGGACCCTCTCAATGGTAATGCAAGTCTGGGACATGGCTGTGTTGAAACTCTCTTCTGCAGCTCCACTTGCATTTATCACATGCGTCATGAGCCATGGTTCTACCGGGTATCTAGCATCACCTGAGAGAAAAAGAGAGAGAGAGAAAGAGAGACAGGGAGAGAAGGTTGCAGGAAGACAAAACAAAGAATAAATAATTTAGTGTTCAGCAATACATTTTAGCATAAACAACTTCTTAAATGAAAATGAAAAAAATATACTTTTTCCTGTTATCAAAAAGATGACCACTGGGCATCCTACCATGCAGGAAGAAGTGGCAGAGTGTGCTATTTGTGCTACAGATGGTAATCATGTGCACTGACAGGATGTTGGGTAGAGACATTATTAATACACCCCATGCATCACACACTATCTTATAATTGATACAATACTCTGTCCGAGGACCAGATGGGTACCAAATTGCAACATGAGTGTAATCAATTGCACCAAGTATCTCAGGGATTAATGCCAACCTAAAAATGCACATATAACCCAGGCTCAGTCCTGTGTTGACACTGGGAAACAGATGCATTGATCCACACATGCAAAAAAAAAAGTACATCTAGGAGTTGTCATAGTATCCTAAAAAGAGAAGTCTGCGAGATGCGCAGTGTGTACACAGTCTGTCACTGGAAGGTCCCCATAGCAAATATTCTGGGTCTATATTAGAACACCGAAAGGGATAAATATCGAATGCTCACATGAGTGAAAATATAGGAACTCAACATTGTTATTGTGGGGGGCTGTGTCCTCCACCCCGCTAAATATATATTCCAACTCCAAGATTGTACTACAGTGATATTGAGTCTATATTAGAACACTGAAAGGGACAAATATGTAATGTAATATGTAAGGGCAAATATTCTGATCTTCACTGAACTGCAATAAAAAAAAATTGAGTTCCTGCATATTCGCTCATGTGAGCGTTCAATATTTATCCGTTCCATTGTTCTAACATAGACCCAATATTCTGAGGTTTATAGATACCTTTGTAACCACAGGGATAAGAAGGTCACAAATTCTCTGAGTACCCCTGTGGGGCATACAGACCCTTATAATATCCCTGCTAACTATGGACCAATGAAATATCTCCCAATTGTCAAAATTTTACTGTATTATTTTTTGTCTATTTTTCCACCTTCTTCGCTGGAGAGCACTACTGGATGGCCAAGACAAGCATTTCATACCAGCAAATAGCACAGTTAGTAACAAGAGACATTATCATCATGTATTGTAATGTAGATAGAGTAAGTGTGATTTTACCTTTTATAAAGATTCTGCCAACAGCATGAAAACATGTGAAACCATAATTATGAATCATAAATAGATGGGGGACAACCTTGTTACCATATACTGCTCTACATCACTTTTCATTTGCATCTTATTATTTGTTCATTTGCTTATGCTTATTCAGGGGCATTGCACATTACTGTAAGTGGCCACTATGAAAAGCAGATTTACTGTTCTCATTTAAGGACAACACAGATAGTTTTTTTTTTCTTATTTGTGTAATGACTGTGAAAATCACTGCATAGCTTTTTTATTTTTTTTAAGTCTTTGCTGGTGTAGTCAGGCCAAATATAAATACAGGTTATGGAGTCTGACTTTATTGGTCTTACTGCAAAAGTAAAGTCATAAAAAAAGTAAAATGTCATGTGCATTTAAAAGCCATGTCGCTGGTATGTCATTAAGAGGTGGCTGCATTTATCTCAAAGGTTTCCACTACATGAAGTTTATGATATTACAGTGAAAAATCTAGCTTGGCTATATCTTTCTTGCAGTTCTTGTACTAAATGATGTATCTCTGTGACCTTTCCACCCTTTGGTTTTGAGTCTTAAATTCCTGGAACATACTTGATATGCAAACATTGCATGTACATGTCTTGACTTCTGGCTTGGATTACAGTTGAAAAAAGTTATTTGGACTAACTCATCCACCCAGTTAACAAATATAAAAAATAAGTAATTAAGACCTGTATGTACATCAAAAAAAAAGAAAGAAAGAAAAGTTAGAAATAAATGATGAATTCTTTTATAGACAGATAAACAACTCACATATTTCAGACCAGGAAGAAAGATATCATACTATATAGAGCTATAAAATGTATCTGCACCCCCCCAATCAGTATTTATCCTGGTGCAGCTGAATAACAGATAAGCCTGGATGAATGGAAGCAATTAGATAATGACTGAAGGTTTCTTTTTGCTATGTCTCCATTATAAATGCAAGGTTGAAATCATTAAGCAACTCAAATGATATGCATAGCTCATTGTAGACAGACTTCACAATCCTAAACAATATTCTGAATAGACTAACAGCATGTAGGTCCTTCCAGTTGATCTGTGTTTTTTCACAGACTTTTTGTGTGCTAGACAGAGGTATAGAAAATTTCTGATATTGTCAAGGGTGGCAAATCTAATCCTATGTACGCTGTTCCAAGTACCAACAAGAAGTGTAGATTCTATAATAACAGGAAGGGGCAACACAATTAGGGGTTCCATTTGAGTCATTATGCTATGGAAGAGCCATAATAAAGATTAATGACAAATTATAAAAAAGAATAGAACACCAACTATAATTAGATGTCCAGAGCACAGCCAGCATCTTGGATACTGTAGGAGATAGCAAGTGACAGAAAAAAAAAATGAAAAATCTGGTCTATCTCTAGAACAAGGATCAGAAGTGGGTAGAGTCCCCACTGATGACTGAAAATCATAGCAGTGCTCATCATTTAACCTACCTACTCTACCAAGATTGTAGGTTCATTGAGTGTCTTTCCTTTAAACTTCTTTTAATCCCACTTCATTGAAACTGCTTGTACTTAAATAGTGTGAACCGGTGATGCACTACACAGGTTTCTCACTTTTCTCTGGCAGCTG
>NC_056736.1:130338898-130388898 GCF_019279795.1 Protopterus annectens
GAATAACAAGTTTTGCATTAGCATGGATTTTCTGAGGGGTATAAAGTCTGAAACTCAAATGTCTGTCATTATTTTCTGACTTCAGTTCTCAATGATTTGCCAGAAATCCACAATTTTATGAGAAACAGACCAAAAGTAGGAGGCAAAAATATGGACATTCTGCAAAAATCTTTATAGCTGAGAAGTATGAATGCAGGGCATATCCAATTCAGAGATGTTTGTAGCACAATCACGAGTATGAAAATTTGTGTGGTCATTAGTACATACTTTCATAAGCGCCATATTTGTGGGTGAATGTGAAAATATTTTATTTTGGTATGTGTGAATATGGATGTAAGTGTCAACATGTCTGTTAATTATAAAATGTATACATATGTGAATAAATTGCCTATGTGCATGCATGCACATAGGCATATGCATGCACATTACTCAGGCAAAAATAAAAAATAAAGATTGGCATATATACATGCGTGTATACATACACATATGTATGCATGTGTATCTAATTATCTATCATGATACATATGTAAATATTCAGGTGGAAATGAAGTCACAAATCATGTTTTACATTTGCCATTACTATTTTAGATGATTTGGGTGGTGATAATGATAATCACCAATGACTTTGTTCAAAGTTTTGTGTTTTGAAGAAATTCATTGATGATTATACATTACACACACACACACACACACACACACACACACACACACACACACACACACACACACACACACACACACACAAACACACACACACACACACACACACACAAACACACACACACACACACAAATATGCTCAGAACATATTATTGATTAAATTTAGAGGTAGTTACACAAATGAAGGTGTGGATAACAGAGTGGAAGACAGGGACAGTACAGTAATGTGATGCAGGCTAGTTACCACCCAGATGTACTTAAAGTATAGTTCCACATGGTAGAATAACAGCAGAACTGTTTGTGTTGCTGGGAAAGTGAATTGACAAAAACGTATGTAAACAGTGCATAAATGTTGTATACCTGGCATGATGTTATTGTATTCCATAATAAGTCATTATAGCCACATTACCCTTTCATGTTTAACTGACCCTCAGCATTATGTCAGACATTTGCATAGACATAAAATGTGACATCAACGCACTGGCCATACCTTGTGTGTATATTGTGGACATTTGACAAGGTGATGGCAGTCCTATACTTGGACTGAGACAACACATCCTTGTTTTCATTTGATGCATTCAGGTATGGGGTGTGGTATGTGTGGTACTGTAGGGTTTATCATCAATCCATAGCAATGAGAGCAATCACCAGAGATGACATGTTGATGATATTTGCAGTCTTGCTGTCTAGACAATACATTTTGTATGAGTAGACTATTTCTCATTCAGAGGCTGGGGTGTGCTTGTATGGTTTGGGTCATCCAGAAGTGTACTGGCAGGCCTTATGTAAATGTTATTGTTCATTCATGTCTTGCTAAGTCTTCCAGGATGACAGTACTGCATCAGTATATGTTTTTATGTTTTGTCACTTCTCTGAAATACACAATGCTGTGTTATGTGATGCTATCATATAGCTGATCTAAGACGTGATTGATAGATCTGTGAATACCATTCATGGGTCTGGACAATAATACTGGTTTGCTAGAATGTGGTGTTGCCAAAATGAAAGAAGTGTGCATATTTAGATTTATATATTCATGTGTTAACAGTAGGATACTGATCCAAAGGAACATCAGTAGCCAGACCACAACATCTCATATTGTAAGTACCCAGTAGCATGACTAATTTATATCTAGTTTTAGGCCTCTTTCAATTACAGCTTCAGGGGCTAGACCCAGGCTGTAATTGTGATTGCCCATCCATGCATCCAGGTTATGCTTAAAGTGGGATAGGGAACTACTTTGCTTTATATCCAAAGGAAGTCTATTCTGTTAATGGGAGATTCTCTGAGATATACAGCTATCTTGGCAGCAGGACCTATTTATGTTATGGTAGAAGATGAGTTCTCTTGAACAGCTGTTTACGATGCTACTAATTCTGCAAATGTGCAGCAAGTGACAGTGGACTGGATTCTTTGAGGCTATGCAAATTAGACATAGTCTATAGTAAAATAGAAAAAAAGAGAAAGTGTTTAAGGCTGTCTGGGTAGCTCAAAAAACACATACACTTGATTATTGTAATGAAGAAACAATGCAGCCTCTCAAGGTCATTTGCTTAGGCAAGTGCATACCAATGGGGACATCATACTCATAATCATCCCTGGTGATTAGGTTAAAGGATTTCCTAACATTAGTGGATACACAATGACCAAAGGATATGTAATTGTCAGTAAACGTCCTCAGGTCCCTAATGACTCAGTCAGCGTTGGCCAAAGACATAGTGCTAGTGCTGAATTTCTTGGCATGTAGTTTTTGGCTGTGCTCCAGGCACCACTTATTGTTGCATGCTAGTCCCTCCTGAAAAATCTGGAAGTCAGATGGTGAGGTAGTGACAACTCCGAACTTGGTAGCTACAAATTTTTGATGTCAGCCTTAACACTGTAGAAGTACACCAATGATAAGTGGTTCTGGAATTGATCACTGTGGGATACCACATGTAAATACTATTTTCAAAGAGAGCATGCCTCCCAAACAATAGAGTTACACCCATTAACCAGTTTGCTATCTAGCAGGTAACATACGAGTTTACAATGCCAGTAATAACTTTGAAGTGCACTTCTGAAACAGTTATGTGCACTGCATACATAGTTTAACCAAAAGACCTGCATTATCAGATATGTAGCATACCTGAAATTTATAGACATTCAAGAATGCCTAGAATTTCAAGTCTGTCAGTAACACATGTAGAGGCTGTTGTTTTTAAACCACATGAATATACACATAGATTATGTGTTACATACATACATAGAAAATAGCTACTATAACTTGTCTAAACATAGAGTTATCAATGGCATGAGATTTTGGTTGCAGGACTTAATTTTTACTGCCTTAGTAAAAAAGTATCCCTCTAGTTACCTACTGTAATATACTAGGAATGGTACTGAAAAGTATATGGGGATATTTATAAACTACATTTGCTTCAACTTTCAAATGCTAATCAGTGTAAACTAACTTACTTCATTCAAACATTCAGGAAAGATGTGAAACTTGAAAACATTTTACCACAATGAATGACAGAAAAGAGTGAGAAAATAAATCCAGTAGGATGGAATCGCTATTAGACAAATAGTTATGGTGTGATTTCCGAAGGACAACATACAGCATCAGTTAATGAGAAAATGCTTTTAGAATAGTGATTAGATTCAGTTCCAAAGCTGCATGACATTTTTAGAGAAAATATGCAAAATATTTTATTCTTTTAGAATATTTAGACATTTGTTACTCAACATGTTTCTTTGTAAGGTAAAACTGTCCAAAGCAATGCTGTGCTGTAAAATTAGGGAAAATCTATATGATTATAAAAGCATACCTACATCAACACACACACACACACACACACACACACACACACACACACACACACACACACACACACTCACAAACAAGCAACAATAATAGCAGACCATATGAAAAATAATTGCCAGTGAAAGGAAAAGGATTTGTAGCAACAAGCATGAAAAATACTATTGCCTAGGCTTGAATAATTATCAGACACAGTTTTGCAAAAAAACAAGTACATAGTAAAGACGTTATCACATCATTGCTAAAGAGGCTCCAGGTCTGTCTGTGACAAGATAGCATCTCTAGCTGAGTAAAATCCAGTCATTCAGCAAATCTAACTGCTCATGAGCGGGGGAAAGTAAATACAAAAGGACAAACTGAACTGTAAGTTCTAAGCACTTCCTCTAACAACCCCCACTGAGAGTGTGTGTAATCTGACCTGCAGTATGCTAAAAAGGCTCTTTGAAAACCATGCCTCTAGGTGAACATGTGACTTACACAGTACTAAAATGTAAACAGACTCCTGTAGCAAAAAATCTGAGATAGTGCCTTTTAAGTTTATGTCCTTGAAGATGGAACTTGGAAGCTTGAAAACAAAGCATTTGGACTACATTTTGCATCAAGTAAAGTACATGTGAAATACATTTAAAATACTGCTGTTATCTTACCATTTAAATCAATTTTGTGTGTTATGTTAACTCTTTATCTGAAGTTACAGCTATTAATTCAAGACATTTTTATAGTCTGTAGCGTTTTTCAAGTGGTTTCTGTGCTGACCCTAGGTGTTCTAAGCAGGCTCTTTTTCACTAGTTCTCTTGTAAATTTGTTTCCTACCCATTCAGCCATTTCTTGTTGTGCTTTCAAACTTGGAGACTTTTACACTGCCTGCCCCTTCTGTAGTCGCGGCTGGTGACTTCAAATCAAAAGGAGCGCTGCAGGAGACAGTTGAATGGGTGGGGCCAATGGGAAGGGGTGTGACCAACTAGAAAGGAGTGGAGCTATGCTCAAAACCACAAAAACAGAGACTTTAATTAAATACGCTGACCTGTGTGCCAAACCGTCATTATGAAAGTCCAATCAAGACAAAATGAAGTGTAGAAGCAAAAAATATTTCAATGCATTGGCTACATGACAGCTTAATTGATATCTAGATGGAAACAAAAAGGTTGTGAGGCATGAATATATAAATTACTTTTTAAACAAATTACTGGAATGCCAGTCAAAATCAAGTATAAAAAAACAAGCAGCACTCAACTCAAACCACTTCTCCTTGCACTGCAGTTCTAATAATAATTTATATTCAGCTTTATAAACATGCCAAGTAACATGCTGCAAGTAGCAATCTCTGTGATACTCCCACTTGTAAAACTGTTTCTTATCCAAAAAAGACCTGCTGCCTGACAACTATCTACTTGTTTCATGGGGAAAACATGATCAAAGTAAAAAATGAACAGCAAACAAAAAACAAGCTCAAGATAAATTGCTTAAAGGATTACGACACAGGATATGGACCACACATGATAGATTGGCATTCTGTTTAGTTTATGGGTAAAGCCTGCAAAGATGACTGCAAGTCACAAACAAATGTAATGAGCTTCTGAAAATACTGCAATCCTGTCCTTAATTACAAATACTGTCATATGCATTTCAATACCTAAGCCTTATACATTATTTAGTTATATAAATATTATCTGCATGGCAACAACAAAAAGGCTTTCAATGTTGGTAATTATTTAACAGTATGCTTATTAAAGCTTACTTGCATCTTACAATCTCAGACAAGTTTACCTGATGGTCAACAAAGCATTGCTACTTAAACACAGAGCAACAGGGACTGCAACAACATGCATTTTCTGAATAATAAGAAGCATAAATCAACAGTATAAAACTATGACAAAAAACTAGAACAGATGAATCAAGTACAGATGAAAAGCCACTGTAGTACTTGTATCTACCTTGGATGGGGGGAAAATCTGCACATTTACACTGCATAACCGTTCCTTGCCTTGCTTGGACACATCCAGAGTCACTACATGGGGGAGTGGGATGCAACAAGTATGTCACAGATTGAAATGTCTCTGGCTGACGGTGATGGCCCTGACACATTTGTCATACCTCTCAACTTCCGAGCAAGAAATCTGGACAAAGCCATAAACAGAAGTGGGACAAAGGCCCAAAAATAAGGACAATTCTTAAATATTGCTCTTACAAACTTAAGAAAGATAATAATAGAATAGTAGGTCTTGCATTAGTATGAATTTTCTAAAGGGCATGAAATCTGAAACTGAAATGTCTGTCATTATTTTCTAACTTTAATCTTTAATGATTTGCCACTAATTTGCCAGAAAACCACAATTTTATGACAAATGGACCAAAAATGTGATGCAAAAATATAAAATAGCCACACAATACAGCTGGGGACCTGTCAAAGAACAGACACTTTTTTAATATTAGTACTGTTAAGTTGAGCAGCTGACAAAATAAGAGAATCTACATGCATTTCTGAAATAAAGTAATCTGTAACTCTGATCATTACAATTATTTATTAATTGTAAACCCTCCACATTTTCTTCCAAAATTGCCATTTTGCTAAGGGATTATTACGGGGAGAGCAACATTTTGAGCCAAAGTTGGGGACAGTTGAGAGGTTTGTATATACCTAATTTTATAAAGCGATTTATTTGCACGTACCTCTCAAACTCTTAATGCAGGAAATCTGGACAAGGCCAAATATATTGGGGGAACATACAGACAGTACTAAAATTGTTCTTGTATAAACTTAGACAGTTGACAGAATAACAGGTCTTGCTTTAGCATGCATTTTTCTGAAGGGTATGAAGTCTTAAACTCAATGTCTGTCATTATATAGTGACTTCATTCCTAAATCATTTGCCAGAAAACCACAAATTTTATTAGGAACAAACCAAAAATATGAAGCAAAAAACCTATTAATTCTGCAAAAATCTGGACAGTGGAGAGGTATAGTTCAGCCGGGGCTGTCTTTGTGTTTGCCGCTCCCCTTCACAAAATCATGGTTGAATGGGGCCTCCCCCCTGTAACCATTCCAGTGTCTCATTACTTGGCTGTTATACCCCATTTACCATAAACACTGTAATATGCATACTGCTTTAGTTCTACAATGATTTGGATTTCATTTAAAAGCTTTATTTTACATTTTACAGCACAAACACTAATAGACATTTGCTAAACAAAGCAATGCAGTCTCACAATGAAAATAAACTTAGCATTAACACTTTGCTCCCCTTGAAACTCACATTCATTGAAACACCATTGAAACCCACATTCAAAGAAAATACATCTGGCCAGTGGCAGATAAAGATTAACTATTAGCTGTTTTCAAATCATAGGCCTCTTGCAGTACACACACACAAAACATTCACATGTTCTTTGATACACCTTCAAGATTGTATTAAATTACATTCCTTGTATAATACAGTACAGTTGTTAGAGGGCATTTTAAATGTATTGTTTTGAACAGTTTTCCAGTAAACAAAGAAACAGATTGCATGCAATAATAATGACAAAACTGCCAAATTCATAACATTTCCATCATAAACTTCTACTCAAACTTCTAGAATCCACCAGTATCAGTAAATATGTACAATCTGTGCAGAAGTAAAAGTCATCTAAATAATTCCACATTAAAGAGATGTGTAACTAATGAAGAGGATGCTGCTAGCAAATAACTTTATATTTCATTGTTTCATCTACATATAAAGTGTCTGTTGCCCTTGAGGAATAAATTACCTATGTTAATTTAAAAAATGATAAGCTAGTAATATTGCAATAGGGAATGGATGGCAAACTGATAGGTTGATAGTTACTAGGTATCTCAGTCAAAGAGGGCATTCTCATGACTGCAGCATCCACCCCCTTTAAAAGTACAACACTCTACAATTTCAGCAATGCATCTACATATTGTGGGAGTAGAACCCACAACCTTTTGCATCAAGAGCAAGTACGCTACCTGTTGTGCTATTAGCAATACAAGTGGGCCCAGTATAAGCAGCCCAAAACTTCTCTTCCCCTGAAGCTCTTAGCTCCTTGTAAAATCCACTCGACACTCATCTGCATTTCTCAACATTGCAGCACATGAGCACGAGAAATCTGGAAAAAGCAAAAAATGAATTGGGGAAGGAACAAAAGCCCAAAAACTAGGGATACATTTTAAAGATTGCTCGTATAACCTGGAAAGTTGCTAGAAAAAAATGCTGTGCTACCACCATGCATTTTACTACCAAGTCTTGAACCCAGGGCCCTATTCACTACTGTCTGAGCAGCATTCCACTATGCCAAATCAGCTGTTTTTTGAAAGACAGGAAGAGTAAAACTTAAATGACTATCATTTAGTGAATTCAGTTCTTACCATAGCTCTCAATGTCTTGGCATAAAACACCTCGACAAAGACAATAATGGAAGAATACAGCCCCAAAAATAGGGACAAATTTCAACTATTGATCTTATAAACTTAGAAAATTGCTAGAATAAAATAATTTGTGTTACCATGTACTAGAATATGTAGTCTGAAATTCAAATGTCTGTCATTATTTAGAGAATTCAGAATTCAGAAAAACACAGATTTTATGAAGAACAGAACAAAAATATGAGGCAAAAATATGAATGCTTTTCACAAGTGGTGGTGGTTAGGAAGTTCAGACTCTTGATACCTGCACCCAAGGTTAAGGGTTTGAGCTCGAGTTACTCTCAAGCCACCAGTTATAGTTAACACACACACACACACACACACACACACACACACACACACACACACACACACACACACACACACACATACACACACAACAAAGCCTGACTTAATAAGTTGTTTCCCGTCCACATAAAGCTGGAGGTGTTCCTGGGCCACTTTTCTGAGTAGGTGCTGGAATAAGCCAAACCATAGCCAGTTTCCTGTTTCTCAGTGCTGGATCAAAACATATGTCTGCTCACAAGTGTGCTCTGCCTCTGCTTGCTCCAAGCATGCACCAGACTGCAGACCTTGCAGTCTGATCCCTTTACAGTCTATGTGGTTGTAACCGCATAGACTTCTGGGCCATCTGTAGACTGCTGCCTTTTTTCCTGAATCCAGACTGGTTAAACAGCAGCCTGGATTCAATTTTCTAAGCAGGCATGTGTGGAGTTCCAGGATTTTTTGGGGGTGGGGGGCTGCAGTCCAATATCATGAGCCACTCCACTTCTGTATATCTAGCCTTACAGGCTCCTTTCAGTCTCATCCTCTGTATACTTGGCCCTAAAATCTCCTCCCAATTTTATCTCCTTTGTTCATCTTACTGGTTACTGACAGAAGGACCTCACCTTCCACCATTAGGGTACATGAACTCATTCCCTCTAGTACAACTTTTTTGAGTGTGTACCTTTAACTACCAGTGGGTGTAGCTTGAGCCTTCAAAAAATGAAGTTACCATCTTACAATTCTAACAAATACTCTTTGACAAAGGTCAGATATCAATGTGATTGTGTTTGCCATCATTTATGCTTCAAGATAAAGTATTCTGATACCTTGCATGTAGAATGGTTTTGAATTTATTAATGCAAATTTTACCAAGTAATATTTGATGCCTAGAGGTACATTAGGAGGTAACTGCTGAAATGCCAGAGGCACACTTGGCTGTAATAAGTTAAAACTGCCTTAAAGTGTGTGTGTGTGTGTGTGTGTGTGTGTGTGTGTGTGTGTGTGTGTGTGTGTGTGTGTGTGCTTTTTTTTCTGTCATTTATAAATTAGGCATGTTTGAGTGGAGGGTTCACTCTACATTGGTGGTTAATGGTACCCTTTATAGCATACAGCCTATAAAGCTTGCACATACAACTTTAACCTGTAAAGCAAAAAGGACTTGCATGGAGCTAAACTTAGAGCAGCTAGCTAGTGTATCAAAAAACACTACTATCTAACATCTAGCCTTAATGCTAGACACCACTCAGGTGACCTCTGTAAAACCAAGTCCCTAAACCATAATAGCCCAACCCAAATAGCGGTCCTGACAACATGGATTTGCAATTTCCTAATAGCTCAGTGGCCAGCTTGGTTGATATGGGCATCCCAAGCCAATGGTACAATTGTCTCATGTACACAGACAACATTTTAATCCTTAAAAAAAATACAGCACACAAAAGATGTACATACATGCATACATACATAACTTCCTTGGAGGCAAAAATTTGAAATACAAACAAGGTTGCCAAGTACATACATACTACATCCTTCACTCATAGTGCTCACCACAAACATTCATCTTCTTATACTAAGGCACTTGAGTGAAATCTTTCCAAATCACAAAGGCCTCCTAAGCTATTAAATGGCAACATCCATCCTCAGAAATCACTAGTGTAACTCCTTTTGTATGCAGTCTGTAAAACACATTAAAACTTGAGCTGTATTTTCAAACAGATGTAAAGATTATGCTAAATAATGACAGGACCACAGATTTACAGAAACAGTTTTAATTAGATCTTTTGGTACTCATTATGTTAATCTATTTTCAGTGGGTTTGACAGTCTGCATTAAGTATTACTAGTGCAGTGTAGTTCCAATGCATCAGTTAATAATATTAATAAGAAGGGGTGTCTTGTATTATGAAGTATAGGGAAAGTGATTGTGATTTTCTGTTTCAGTAATGTCTGCAATTTTTATTCAGTAATACATTGGCAGATGTTGCTTTCTGGAATATTTTTTAAAAAAGTGCTCATTACTTTCTCATTGCAGTTCAGTACAAAGTATGATGTTTCAGATCCAGTCAGAAGTTATCTTCCATCAAGTACTTCAGAATAAGAGTTGTTAGCAAAAAACAGCACTATTTTGCTAATGTTTTTCAACAGTAGTGCCAAATGCTGATGTCCATAAATATTCTCAAATGCTGTAGGTTGCTTGCCCCTCATAATAACATTCAAAACAAATATATCCTTGGGCATTACACAATTACACTTATCTCAACAGAATGGCACTATCTTGTTACCAATGTGTGTTCTGCTAGTTGAATATAAAACATAATGTTGTAGCTCCAGCCAGAAAACTAATATGCATAGGGATCATGAATGTGATCTTCAACTGTATAGGGCTGACAGTGAGGTCTACGCAATTCACAGCTTTTCTAGAAATATAGACAGTGTATGTAAACCTGCCTTCCCAATACCTACACTCACACACACACACACACACACACACACACACACACACACACACACACACACACACACACACACACACACACACACACACACACACACACACACACACACACACACACACACACACACACACACACACACACACACACACACACACACATGCACACACGCACACACACACAGACACACACAACTGCTAGGCATATGAAGTCTGCCAGCAGTATGAATTTTTTGGCACTTGTTGTGTCTTTCGGCTTTTCCCGGTTAAGGGTCACCACAGCAGAACTCCGGTCTGCAAATGACTGGCAGTAGATTTTTACGTGCTGGCTTGCCGGGCCTAATGCACAACCTTCAACAAAGGAACGCCAATTCACGCATGTCACCACATAGAAGACGCTCTAACTGAGAATCGAACGAGCAACATCTAACTGTGAGGTGACAACGCTACCGCAGCACCACCACCGCAGTTCTAATTTAAAAATATAGACAAGTGCACAGATACAGTATTATTTATTTATTTGTTACATTAGTTAACTGGGAAAGTCCACTGTGCCTAGAAAGAGCCCATTTTCAGTAGAGGCTCGGGGAGAAAATCTCCACATTAATTGCATACAAAGAAATATTAACACACAGAACAAAGTATGTCAAGCAGTACTATCACATTCAATGAAAATAACAGCAACAACAGTGATAATGTTTACAATCAAGGTATAAATGTAGAAGTAAAAGATGGCATACATTCAAATAACACATAAGTATAAATATATCTGCAGAATTCTTAGAAAAGGAGAGTTGACTTCAAGGTAAAAAAGGAGCAGTAGCTTCAGAGACATCACTATGTGGGTAAATCATTTACTATTGTAAAGAAAAAAAGAACATACAGCAAGCATCCTGAAATATATTACATCAAGCAACATAATATCCTGAGCAACACATTCACCCGGCAATGACCAATATGTAATTTTATATACATTTGAGCTAATTTGCATACCTAATGAATGAATGTCAGATTTAGATGACATTCCTGCACATACAGACCAGCAATAAAGCAGCAACAGCGGATTAGATATACCTCATAGTTATAAAACAGACTCCCCTGGATTTACTAATCTTCCATGTAAGACTATATTAGTCTTACACAGAAGTGCCAGTGTAAGAGTATGATGGCAGCATGCCATGCATATTAACGAGTGTAGGGGGCGTGTTGGACTGCTGAGCAGTCCAAAAATCCACGCCCCTGCAAAGAAGAAATGCCGCAATTTCGAATTACATCAGTGAGTCCATTCACATGTGTACAATGTAACACTACAATCCCCCATATGTTAAACAACTTACAAAATTTAAAATAAAAAGACTTTTTTTTCTTCCGATATATCTGCTCGTAGTTGCGCAGGTTTGCATGGGTTTGCCCATTGCTTAGCTACAGTTAGCAGCTTAGACACCAGAAGAGGATAATAAGAAAAATATATGCAAATTAAGCAACATAGCAATAATGTAGTCGTTGGAGCCTTCGCACAAAGAGGAGGCATTCCCGGTTCGAGTCCCACTACTGCTCGTTCCATTTTCTGTGGGAAATCTGTATACAAAAATATTTCCTGACATTTTTTATGTATAAGATTTGTAAAAAGCATTGAAATGTTAAATGTAGTAGTGAACAAATGATATATATATATATATATATATATATATATATATATATATATATATATATATATATATAGGTGAAATGGTTATGCATTCTGAGGCATGAGTACCCTATTTTAAGAAATATAAAGCACTGCTAAGCACATTTTATCAATATTGAGCATATTTAAATACAATTGCACGTAGCTGTGCACTGAGCTAACCAGCGCAACCGCAACAAATTTGTGAGTAGCTGCACACTGCGCTAACCAGCGCAATGTGGGGCAAAGTGGGGTAAACACGCTCACACCTGCTTGACTGTTCCTTAACCAGTCAGACCTGCCCAGCAGGAAAATAAAAAGCAGTGACAAGGCTCAAACTCAGGATGCTGTGCAATATAGTCATAGTACTTAACCACTAAGCCATGACAGCATTTCACAAACATGCAGTTTCAACAGACACATATCTATCAAAGGAATTTTAAACATTGCCAACATCAGCTAAGAGGGCGTGCCTACAGCTGAGTTTTTCCAAAACTGGCCAATCACAAATAAGTGCGGGAAATGAGGCATATGTAAGCTCCACAGGCGGGAATACTTGCTATAACTGGTTGTAGCTTCCTTCTGCAGTCAGCATGGCTGGTGTCGGTGAAGGCACTCAATTTAGAGTGCAACATTGGGGCATCCAGGAGTCCAAAATTATGGTTTGGCTATTCATCCACAATAATGAGGAAAGACTCCTGTGGGGCCAGTACCAGGGTATCCAATATAAAATGGAGGCCTGGAACAGTCTTGTCCGTGATCTCACCAGTGCCACTGGTGTTCCTCGGACTGGTGAGCAGGTCAGGCACCATTATTCTAACCTGAAGCAATGTAGGGAGGATCTACTGGACCAGTGGATCCAGGAATCCCGTACAATGACTAATACCCCAGTACTGAGTAAGTAGCCATTGTATTAAGTAGTTAGGAATTGCTATGCTTGTCTATACTATGGATAGCTTTGTCTCAATATCACTGCATTTATTTCACAGCTGCAGGTGACCGGGCTATGAACCAGCAAGCCCATGAAGATAGGCTGCAAAGGCTGTGTCATGAGGCAGGTTAGTAATTATTCTGCATGTATTGATATATAAAATAAATGAGAGAGCCTTCAAAAACTCTTTTAACCCAATAAATAAAGGTGTAATAATCCTTTAATAAATATATGATTTATGGAGTGCGTCTGTGTCATTTTCTTTTATATGTTGTTGTACTGTTGCATTCTACAAATAGTAGTGTTGTATTAAGCAGTGTCAACCCACACTTGGGTAGGCCCATATAACATGGATGAAGGGAGTGCCAGTAGCTTGTATGCATATGTACAGCCCTCAACAGTTGGTTCATGCCCAGCATGTACAGGTTAATCTGGCACATGAGTAGCTTGGTATTGTGTTCCCCAGAAATGTCAATGTGCTGCCAGAAATGCAGGGAGCTGTTAACATATAACTGATACTTTCACCTGAACATATCTAGATAATTATATGAAAGTAGATCTGTCAGTGCACCATTTTGGCAGTAGTGTGTGTGAGCAACTCTCAAAATATGTTGCAGTAACATCTGCATCTTGGACAGTTTGTATGTAAGATACAGCTCATGTGTACAATAATCTAGCAAAATCCAATTGCACAATGTAAGGACATTGGGTAGTGTAATAATACATATAAGGGACATATAATTGCAGTTAATAGGAATGTAGTGAAAACTAGAAGGATATATAAGTTGTTAATTGAGCTATCTTTTTCCACCCTACTGTATGTGCATAAAATATGCAATTTCACACCTCAGTCGGTATGTCTAATCTCAAAACATTTGTTGGGACATATGTCCTATTGGTTTTTAAATATTTACATTTATTTCTATGCATGTGCCCTGTTAAAATACCACAATATTGGTGGCTTGTTGCCATCACTTCAACCTGCATTCTGTTGTAATGTCCACTATTGTTCTATAAATGCATGTGCTATGCTTGCTTTTCAACTGTTGAAAATCTGGTGTGTTGGTTTAATCGGAATACTTTTGCATGCTGTTATAACTAATTGGGAATGCTGTTGACTGTTACTAACCCATATCTTTATTAAACTCTCCAAAACATAGTTTGTATGGGAAGGTCGGTCCCAGCAGACTCACCTGTCCCACCTCAGCTGGCCATGGCTCCTGGCACCAGCAGATCTGGTGCCCAGCCTGGAACCTCCTCCTCCGTTGGCCCTGTGCCACCTTTGGGTGGAAGTGCTGCAGGGGATGGGGCTCGGCCCCCCGTGCAAGCGTGGGCGGAGGGGCACCTATCACCCTTTGAATGGTCCGGGCTGTGGTGCATAGAGAGATTGAACATTCTGTTGCAGAACCTCTATGCCAGCTTGAGGCCCAAGTGGTGCAACTCCCAGGTCAGCCTGCCCCTCCTACACAGCCCCCAGCACAGCCACCCTCTGGGCCATGAAGGTGTAGTGGTGACTGCCCATGGGTGGGGACCTCAGTCCCATTGTTTCCATCTGAGGCCTCATGGGCTTGCGATTTCCAAACATCCCTCCCTGTCAAAGGTGTTCACCCACCACATGTGTCATATACCGCCCCTGTATGCATCTTGTTTGTCTTGTCTGTTTACCTCCCCAACCTACCTCCCCAAATATACCTACTTCCCCTACCCCACATTCCACTCTCACCTGAAAAAAAAGGGCAATTTGCATACAAAAAAAAATTACGCCCCATACATAGCTGCCCATTTTGCACACATGTCCACTGGACACATGAAATGTTATATAATTGGCATTAATACATACTTTGTTGTCCTCACCCCTCTCTCAGGGGTTGAAGGGTTCATACCTACCTCCAAATTTATTGCATCTGCACAGCTGTTGCTGTTGAAGAAATGTTTTATAATTGGCATTACAACATACTTTGTTGTCCTCACCCCTCTCTCAGGGGTTGAAGGGTTCATACCTACCTCCAAATGTATTGCATCTGCACAGCTGTTGCTGTTGAAGAAATGACAGCTATGGTCCTTCCCTACACCCCGTCCTGCACATCCTGAGCTATTTTCCATACTATCTTTCCCTCTTTGTGCCCCTTTTTCACCACTTTCCTATCTCCCCATCTTTCTTTTCTTTCAAAGAAATTAGGGCGGGGGTGAGCGGGAGTAAGCACTATTAAGCAGTAGTTAGCGGGTTTGCGCGAGTTTGCGTTTGTTTGTGCTTGGTTAAGCAATGTGCAGAATTGCACAAACCCACGCAAACTTGCTTACAACTACTTAAAAGTGTCTTAGTCACTCTGTTTGTGAGTGCCCTTGTTCTGTTCAGGAAGAAAATAAAACACCTCTGTAAGTCTCAAACCCCAGACCTTGCACACACTGCACAACATGAAGTACCACTAAGCCATGGAAGATATATATCAAGTTGATGCTTAAATAATTATATCATTCATCAAAATGAGTGAATGTAAAGGAAAATTAGGAATACCATACCGCACAAATTTTGTTCTGCGGATGTTGACCAACAGTTGTTGTGGGATTACATTACATGACTGTGATAAGATAAGCAGCCATTCTAGCAGGAAATAATGTTACACCATAACTTTACAACCCCACACCGTATCACAGCAGGACAAACACTGGCATATCTGTTTAGGGCAGAGGCCATACCTCTCAACTGTCCCTAATTGTCAGGGATGCCCCTGATTTTGACACAAATTTTAGCTCTGTCCCTCTGAATCCCTCCTAAAACTACTGACTTTGGGCAGAAAGGTGGTGAATTACACTTAATGAATAATGACAATAATTAAGAGTTAGACACTGCTTTTACTTCTGTAGTGATGGTGCTGCAGTAGTGTTGTTGCCTCACAGTAAGACGTCCTGTTCGATTCTCAGCTAAAGCATCTTCTGTGTGGAGACATGCATGAATGGGCATACCATCATTGAAGGTTGTGCATCAGGGCTGGCAACTCAGTTTTAAAAATCTATTGCCAATTATTAGTGGACCGGAGTTCCGCTGTGGCGACCCCTAACCGGGAAAAGCCGAAAGATTTAACAACACTTCTTTTACTTCAGAAAAGGTGTATTATTTCATATGCTCTGATTCTCTCAATGTTTCAACTTAATGGCACTAATTTTTAAAGGTGTACCTGATTGTCCCTGACTTTTGTTGACTATTCCCTGATTCTATTCAAATATGTACATGATTGGTTGAGAGGTCTGGCAGAGGCAGAAACACAGAGGCATATTAGCCCATCATCTGCTGTTACACACTGTGCAAATAGCTTTGCAAGGAGTTTTGGAAGTATACCCTTATGTAGGAATACAACACTAAAATACAAATAAATGTAGCCATGTACTGGTAGAAACCAACTGTAAGAATGCCATTGCTCTATTGCTGAAAAGACCTTTGTGGTGCACAGACAAAAAGTAACAGGCTATTCTCTGGCTATCATGTGGATAAGTCCACAGTTGGGAGTTACGCAGACAGGCTACTTGCCACATGCCTTGATAAACTAACATGTACACAGCAACTCTGTAAGTCCAGCAAGATAAAATCCACACAATATTACTTATGCTCTCTGTACTTCTGCAACCCTACCCAAATGAAGAATATACCTGTGTGTGCAGGGTCTACCAAGGATGTAGGTAAGCATACTCACTGTACTGAAATGTGTCCAGTTTTTCTGAGTAGCTCATGCTAATATCAACACTAAAAAAGCACAAACTGTTTAGAACTGAGTAAATGAATATTCACAGTATAGCAGTTCACAAACAATTATTGTGCCAAAGGAATGCATCTCTATAACTAGCTTTATATGGCAGTTAATTGTAACAGTTGAAAAGAAAGTACATTTTTCCATGTATCTTGGGGTAGCATTTTGAGGGGTGAGTACATTTCTACACTGACAAATGGGTACTGGAAGCAGCAACATTAGGTCTGAGTACAAAATGTAAATCTCTGGCTCCAGCCCTGGCTTCTGATATAAGGACTATACCAACTTTCTGTCTTAAACAATGATGCCCATACCAAACAAGGATGATCTCCATCTTGGAAAGCTGAAAGGGCCACGCCTACATGAGTCAGCAATTTATAGTACTGGGTTGCTATGATAGTCATCATCATCGTCTTTCGGCTGTTCCCGTTAAGGGTCGCCACAGCAGATCACCTGTTTCCATTTCTTCCTGTCCTCTACATCTTGCTCTGTCACAGCAACCACCTGCATGTCCTCTATCACCACATCCATAAACCTTATCTTAGGCCTTCCTCTTTTCCTATTACCTGGTAGCTTCATCCTTAGCATCTTTTTTCCAATATACTCAGCATCCATCCTCAGCACATGTCCAAACCAACATAACCGTGCCTCTCTGGCTTTGTCTCCAAACCTTCCAACCTGGGCTGACCCTCTAATATACTTATTCCTAATCCTGTCCACCCTCATCACACCCAGTGCAAATCTTAACATCTTTAATTCTGCCACATCCAGCTCAAACTCCTGCCTTTTTGTCAATGCCACTGTCTCCAACACATATAACATAGCTGGTCTTACTACACTCTTGTAGATCTTCCCTTTCACTCTTACAGGTACTCGTCCATCACAAATCACTCCTGACACTCTTCTCCATGCACTCCATCCTGCCTGTACTCTCTTCTTCACCTCTCTTCCACACTCACCATTACTCTGAACTATTGACCCCAAGTATTTAAACTCATCCACCTTCGCCACCTCTACTTCTTGCATCCTCACCATTCCTCTATCCTCCCTCTCATTCACCCACATATATTCTGTCTTAGTCCTGCTGACCTTCATTCCTCTTCTCTCTAGAGCATATCTCCATCTCTCCAGGGTCTCCTCCACCTGTTCCCTATTCTCACTACAGATCACAATGTCATCTGCAAACATCATAGTCCACGGGGACTCCTGTCTGATCTCGTCTGTCAACCTGTCCATCATCATTGCAAATAAAAAAGGGCTCAGAGCTGATCCTTGATGTAACCCAACCTCCACCTTAAACGCATCCATCACTCCCACCGCAGACCTCACTGCTGTCACACTACCCTCGTACATGTCCTGTACCACTCTTACATACTTGCTTCCTCATACAATACCAGAACTCCTCTCTAGGCACCCTGTCATATGCTTTCTCTAAGTCTACAAAAACACAATGCAACTCCTTCCGACATTCTCTGTACTTCTCCATCAACACCCTCAGAGCAAAGATTGCATCTGTAGTGCTCTTTCCTAGCATGAAACCATAGTGCTGATCACTAATCATCATGTCCCTTCTTAACCTAGCTTCCACTTCTCTTTCCCATAACTTCATGCTGTGACTGATCAATTTTATCTCTCTGTAGTTACTACAGCTCTGCACATCACCCTTATTCTTAAAAATCGGTACCAAAACACTTTTTCTCCATTCCTCAGGCATCCTCTCGCTTTCCAATATTTCATTAAACAATCTGGTTAAAAACTCCACTGCCATTTCACCTAAACATCTCCATGCTTCCACAGGTATGTCATCTGGGCCAACAGCCTTTCCATTATTCATTCTCTTCATAGCTATCCTTACTTCCTCCTTGCTAATCCATTGTACTTCATGATTCACTATCCCTACATCATCCAACCTTCTCGACCTCTCATTCTCTTCATTCATCAACCCCTCAAAGTACTCTGTGACAGTGATTACTGCAATTACTACACAGCAGGCTGCATGCAAATAGCAAATGGTGGCCACTAATTGGTGCAGAGGCCATCAAATGCTCAAGTGTAAATTCCTACAAAAGCAGGCCGCAATCTCTGCCAACAAACTCAATCACTCTATTGCAGAGACTGACAGAGAGATAGACAGAGCGAGAGAGAGAGAGAGAGAGAGAGAGAAAAGGAAAAATAAATATTACCAAATTATACAAAGGAAAGGTATGTGACACATATGTATTTACTGGCATGTAGTAGATGTTATTGAAGAATAGTCTACATAATGTGAAAGATTCATATGCGGCAGCAGTACTTCTTTATGCACAGATGTTGTGCTTAACTATTGCTATGGACAATACTGTGTGTACCTGTGGGCAGTGGGATATACCTGTGAAATGTGTAGCTCAGCATTAAATGTCAAAGATTTGATCCATGTTATCTGTGTTCTGTACAGTAGTGTGTCCAATGGTTGTTGGGGGGATTAGTGCTGCCATTATATAAACATGGGTGTGACAGAACAACACATGTATGATAGTCATATTAAAGTGTAGCTTAGCATTGGCAACTGCTGTAGCAGTCTAGTATGCTTATTTAGCATCTGTTGCCATATATACCCCCCTAATGTTAGTCTGTGTTCATATGTGACACCTGTTTGTGTTGCAGCAAGGCCCAACAGTTCAGCTGTGAGGTCGAGGAACTTACAACAGTGTGGACCATGTGTGTGTATGCCACACACATATGGAGAAATATATATGTGTCATATATATTCACATCTGTATATGTGCATAGAGCAGGGGACATATTGAAACTGTTTGCGAAGGGGGGAGATATATATGTTGGTGAAGGTTAGTATGCGCATATCTGTATGTAGGTTTTAGTGTGTGACAAACAAAACAGCATACAGTGCTGGTATATGACATGTGGTGGTTAAAAACTGTGGGTGGTTTGTTCAATTTGCAATGTTGAAGTCAGTAAATGCTGCTAAAGCTACCTGTGCTGTGAACCCCTTCAGTGCATTTATCCCAAGACTGTGCAATTTTATTACATTACTGTACACCTTACATCCTTTGTATAATTGATATTCTTACTATGAAAGGTGAAATGTATATGTGCCTATATATATATATATATATATGTATATGTAGACAAATGGATGTGTATATGTATATATATATATATATATATATATATATATATATATATATATATATATTTGTATATACTCATACATACCTACATCTACTTGTTGCAATAGATTCTCTGTACTGTTGACTGACTGTGATGGTCAATATGTTTGTGAATACGTCAAAGATATGTATCTGTGGGATAACTTAATGGGGAACTGTTTATGTTATGGTATTATGGGTCCTTGCTTTGATCCTAGCAAAAGCTGTTGCTAGGCAGAACAAGTGCTATTGCATACAGTGTGATTAAGTCCCTTGGTTTTAACTAGGGTGTATCATTGGAGGCTAAAGCACTACATCTATGATTTTTGATTGGCACCGATGTTGAATGAAAATCCTGTGTGTACTGTAGTACTAATTGAAGCTCTGGGCCTGTACAGCAAAGTATAGTGTATGTCCACATTGCTTGCATCCACTGTTTTGTGTGGTCCCTGTACTCATCACAGATTACATTTCTCAAGATTAAGGTTGTGTAAGTACTGACACAGAATACTGTATAGTACACACTGAAAGCTTATCTGGGTTGTCATACCTTTGTGTCCTGTAATTATGTCTGATGTGTGTGTGGATATGTCTGTTACATGTCCTTTGACATATGTGTGGTAATACATATAACTGTGTATCTAGCAACATTCATAGTGTACTACAGCAGTATGTGACCTATATTCCCAATTGTGCACATATTTTGGCCACAGGTTTGGCATTAACATGTTGTGTGGTATAATAGTAATACTTACACTGATTGTGATATATGATATATTTCTTTACACATCAGCTTGATGTATAGCTGCTGTGGCTAGGTGGTGCATTGTGTTGCATACAGTGTGCCAGGTACTCTTGTATAGTCTTATATAGTGATTTTATTTTGTTGCTGTGCAGAACATGGTTCATTAGATAGAGTGAGCAAGGCACTTTCAAGCAGTTGTGAGGTGAGCAGTAAAAAGTGGCAGTTACAGTGTTTCCCTCTCGGTTAGCTTATAGGTTGCTATATATGGCAGTTCAGTGATATCTGTACTGTATAATGTTAAATGTGCTATATGACTTGCTCAGACATATTTTTGTATTTATGTCTTCCAGGGATCATGGCCTACCACAAGACCCGAGTTACAGTAGTACTGAAGATGATATCATTACTAGAAGTATGATTCAGCACTACCATCTCATGTTTTCATGAACCAGCCAGGACCAGCAGAAACATACTGCAATGTGGCAATATCTTGTCTACAGGGTCAATGAGGTAGGCCTGCATAACTGGACATATGAGCAGATACGCCACCACTGCAGTGATCTTCTCAGACATGTCCGTCAGCATGCCACTGATGTGTGTAGACAGCTTGCAACAGGGGGTGGTGTTAATATCCATCCCCCCTCACCAGAGTGGAGGAGCTGCTCATGAGCCTGGTGGCACCTGCCCAACAACAACAGCAGCAGACATACACCATGATGCAGGATGGAGCACCCAGCAAACACACATGGAGCATGCAGGTAACATGGCATATCTGTAGACTACTGTTATTTGTATTGGTAGACCATGCATATGTGAGATGCGGAGTGTGTCGTTCAAAGATCTGGAGCCTGTTGTTGTGCAATACTGATCATTTGGAACATAATCTGTAGCTCTGTGAATGTAAACTGTTGTTGTACTGTAAGGTAGCAAACACACAGTAGCAATGCCACAGTTGTGGCCACTGACAAACTGTCTCATCTCTATGTAGGTACCTCCGGCGTGACATCAAGGCAGCTGACAGATGCTGATGAGTGTGTTCTACATTTATTATTGTAAATAAAAAGTGCATGTAATAGCTAAGGTGTAGGCCATGTACAAATGTAACACACCTACCCATAATGCATGCTGTGCATGTTTGGTGTAAGAGCACGCACATCTCACTAATGTGATTAGCTGCCTCAAACATATGCAATACCCAGACAATCTCAAACAAATGTGGCTAGACTGTAGTGACCATTGGATAGGCACAGTTGATACTCAACATGCACATAACATACACATCTATGTCATACACAGAGTATTTTAACATGCTACACATAAAGGATTCCCAAACCCTCTGTAAAGACACACTCCAGTATCCAAAATCTCATCCACACATTACACATAATATACCTGAGGGGTAGAGGCCTATCATGGGGCATTTAAACACTCTCCAACACACTACACATTAATGTCAAGGAATGCTCCTTATTGGCCTCCTTACAAACTCACATAACAACTGGTTGTGAAATGGTGAATTTAGCCAAGGTAGTACAGTTCTGGCACAGCATGATTAGTGCTGGTTTGTGAAACATTTGTAGCCTTGAGTGACCACCTGATGCTTCATGATGATGGCCTATGGTACTATACCCCATCCAGTTATTCTAACCACAGTACTACACATAGCTGTCATTGCTACACACCATAATGATGTGTGTGCACACATATGCACCTCTAAACAGTATGCATACCAATCACCATTTGCACAACTGACACATATATGTCTTGTGATGCTATTGAGTGGCTAGGTCATACGACACATATTGGTTATGTGTAGTGTTTAAATATGCAGTTGTGTTTTAGCATGCCATGTAATGGATGAGACTGGCATGTCCACAATATGATCTACACTCACCATAATACCGTACATTGGGTATGTGGCCAAATGGTATTCCATCAATTATCCATGCACCACTGATGATGTGTGAATACTCATCATGCATGTGCTAAAAATGTGTCCACAATTATTTGCTAAAGACACAGAGGCTGTAATCAGCATTGGATACCTATCTGACACACGGATACACATCCAGCAATGGTATGTACACCTGTGAGCTATGGTGCACAGTACATCACAGGGTTATGAATACCTGCACAGCAATGTTGTGTCCATGTATGCATTGTGTTCCAGGGGGAGGGCCATCACCTAATAACAAAACACATGCATCAAAGCCATGTATACTGCTAGTAACAAGGACTGACTACACTTGCACTGCATGCTGTTGAGCAACACATGTCCTACATGCTGACATGTGTGATATGACTGTTTTGCTTGTGATATTGTACCCCACCATCACCTGCTATTGTGTATGTTCTGTGATTGCTGGTGTTGTGTGTGTGTCTGCTTTTGGGAAGAGTGTAGTTTTGTGTGTGTGCATGTATGCTTGTGTGCATGTGCGCTTGTGTGCATGTGTGCATGTGCGCATGTGCATGTGTGCATGTGTGCATGTGTGCATGTGTGCATGTGTGCATCTGCACATGTGCGCATGTGGTCTGAAGTCATGTTCAGGTCTTAAAGTGTGTTTCCTGTTTTCCACTCACAGGTGGCGAGGTGCGGCTGGTTCAGTACAGCAGGGAACCTGATGTCATTGAGACAGACAGTGATCATGAGGACAGGTGTGTTGAGGCACAGGCAGGTTTGTCAGGGTCTGTTGTTGGGCCACCAATTGACAGTACGCAAGTGTCCACCCCATCCATGCTCACAGTCATACTGCCTGTACATCCATCATCACCATTGCCCTTAGCTGAAGGACAGTGTATGGTTGGCACTGGGCCAGGACAGTGTTGTATCTATGGCACATGTATCAGGACACAGCAGCCATAGCCAAATGTCTGTAATGGTACCACATAGGCAGATGCCCAGGGGTTCTTGTCAGAGCACTGCTGGTCATCATGCCCCTGGCAGATGTGCCACACCTATTTCTACCACACACATGTTCCAGGCTTTCATGGAGGCCAGACATGAATGGAGCAATACACCAGACAGGGGCTAAGGGCACAGAGGGCTCATTAGACCTCTGTAAATGACAGTATCCATGACCTAGCAGTTGCCATGCGTAACTACACTGAGGTCATTGATAGACATTGGGGTGAGACATTGGATGTCCTCCACAATGTGTCCATGTGTCAGGACAGTGCGGGATGGTTGAGATGTCGACGTGGATGTATGCCAGCAACATCACCAGCTGGAGGTCACCGTGGACATCAAACAAGTCACAGCTGCGCCTGTAGTGCCAGTAACAGCCCCAGCAATGTTGGGCGAGGGCAGTCCATAGAATGTCCTAGCAGACCATGTGCACATGGCTCTGGCCAGTCCCAGCAGGGTCCTGGATCCAGTGGACATTTGTCAACCTCTTCGGATAGTACCCAATCTGGATTAGTACCTGATACTATCTGTAGCACCCCTGCCAGGCACAGGTTTCGTATCCATGGCCAGAGATGGTGATCTGTAAAGCCTGCCAGGTACAGTCTGTAGCTGTCTCACAAATCCCCTTATATGGCAGCCACATGGTGGAACTGTGTGCATGCAGACACACACACATAAACCAGAAACCTAGGGCAAACACATACCCGCACACATGACATCAACATTGCCCCTTAACAGTACTCATGGACCTCACGCACACTCACACACACATGTCGATTGTATGGCTCAGTGTAGGTCTTTGGCAAACCAACAACACACCCTGTGCATATGATGAAACCTGTGCCACCTCCTGTCATCTGTAACATTGATGCAGGAACAGGCTAACATGGTGCTGATGCACAGGGTGACTTTAATAAAGTATAGCAATAGTTGGATGTGTAGCATGTTGTCAGAAGTAAAGTGTAATGATACCCTTGAAGGTGTAGCTGAGCAGGGATGCTGCATTAAAGCTGTAATTAGCAATGTTGTATTGTTTCCACCAGTGTCGATTCCAATTGTATTTTGTTTGCCCATGTGCCACTTGGCTGATGTGTGTAGTTGCGTCAGCATGCGTTATACAGTGGAAAGTAAGTGTGGAGTATGTGCAACACACATTTGCAGGTGTTCATTTGTGAACATGATGGAGGTGCACTGTCTGCATGTACATGCATATTGGAGACATGGGCAGGGTGACATGCCCTGAATTAGCCAGTGTTACCACTCCATAGTTTCTATTGGTGACCAGTATGCATTGTACTACACACATTTTGGAACTTGAGTATGCATGTGTGTGCATGACACGGTCTGACACTGTGCTGTGGGTGATGCTGTGGTTGCTATCTGTCATCGGGTTCCATTACTAAGGTTAGCACTGTCTCAGCTGCATAATCCTTTAGTAATGCACACTGTTCACCTACAGGGTTGTATGGACCGTGCTATCACAAACACAAGAAATTCTCACTTATACAGTAAAAGTGCATTAGTCTCATGGACCCCTGCCATAAACTAAATATATAATAGAAGGTGTGAAGTTGTACCAAAAAAGAGTTACATACCAAGAAGGGATAACTTCTCTGGTCAGTATCATTGGGAAAATACAAGCCCTCATTAAACATACAAGGCAAGCTTCAAAATACAAAATGGCAAGGATTCCAAAGAAAACACTAAAGCTTTCTTTAGTGTTGTTTATAATCTACAGGGGAAATCTCAGATTGGGTCACAGTTAATGTAATTGGTCACAAAGTACACTTATCTGACTGACATTACCAATTTTTTGTCAGACAGTTTGAAAGCGGATTTCACCACCCTGTCTTTACACAAGGGCCACATTTCCAAACCTGAAGATTGTAAAACCTGATTATTCACAGACACTCTAGTTAAAACATCTCTTTACCAAAGTCCAAACCACAGTGGCAATGGTACTGGACAGTGTCCCTGGCTGTGTCATACACAAGCTGACATATGAAATCACCACTCACCTAAACAATCTGTCCAGATGCAGCCTATATACAGGTTACATACCTGTGGAATGACGCACAGTAATGGTGTTCACAGTCCACAAGGGTTGAGCTATAATGTCTTCTTCTTCTTCTCCTTTTCGATGCTCCCATTAGGGTTTGCCACAGTAGATCATCTGTTTCCATTTCTTCCTGCCCTGTGCATCTTGTGCTGTCACACCATCCACCTGCATGTCCTCTCTCACCACAGCCATAAACCTCATCTTAGGCATTCTTCTTTTCCTGTTATCTGCCGGCTTCACCCTTAGAATCTATTTCACAATATACTCTACATCCCTCCTCAGCACATGTACAAACCAACTTAATCCCCTGCCTATCTGGCTTGGTCTACTAACCTTCAAACATGGGCTGACCGTCTAATATACTTATTCTTAATCCTGTCCACCCTCGTCACACCTGGTGCAAATGTTAACACAAAGCCAGTCAACAAGGCTATAGGTGAGGCAGGGGAGGTCAACACAGCCAATCTATAGCTCACCAACAATTCATACCCATCACACATACCGGTATTATACATAACCTCAACAGACTGACCATAAACGATTGCTAGATGATGGATTGACAACTGACACACAGATGTAGGACACACAGTAACATTTGCAGCCTCCATGTACAATTCTATGCCAATAACAAGTGATATTCACCTGCACTCAGTCCTGGGACCACTCCTGTTAGGCATATAGCTTTCTTAGGTACAAGTAAACACAGTAGGGATATGTCTGCCCACGTTTGATGAAAATGCATACTGTGGGCTATACTTTATTCTCCAGATGACACACACATCCTCCAAAAGGGTATCATAGAGACAGATAAATGGTGTCAAACTCATGCCAACATCCTAGCTGACAGGTTCAGCGCAAACTTCTCCACCCCCTCCCCACCAAAAGGGCAAATATCTATCCCAGCAGAGTGCTGCCCCCCTGACATCTCAGATGTTCAGGTAAGAGCTGCCCCTCTCCAAAGCAAAAAACACAGCATCAATGGGACCAGACGGTGTCCCGGGCTGCATCCTACATGAACTCCAAGAAGAGCTAAACCCAAACATAAAACTACTGTTCAATCTCAGCCTTACTACAGGATATGTACCCAAAGAGTGGTGTACAGCAACAGTGGTCCCTCTCCACAAAGGTGGTGCCTCAACAGATCCTGGAAACTATTGCCCCATAACCCTGACTAGCTTGGTCTGCAAAGCTATGGAAAGGATCATCATGGACCTCATAAATAAAGATATTGGGGAGCTACAGACACTGGCTCCTACCCAGTTCAGCTTTGTTAAGGGCAGATCCTGCCTCTTAAACCTGGTTGATTTCTTTGAAACAGTCAACAAGGCCATTGACGAGGGGAAGGTGGTCCACACAGCCTATCTGGACATCGCAAAAGCCTTTGATACAATACCCCACTCGGGCATTATAGATAAGCTCACCAGCTTAAATATAAACCCCTATGTCACTAGATGGGTTGCAAACTGGCTCAAGGACAGAACCCACATGGTTAGAATTGCTGGAGCCATGTCAGACTCCAAACCAGTTACAAGTGGCGTCCCACAAGGCTCAGTCATGGGACCTCTCTTATTCAGTATATATTTCTCGGAGGTACAGGCCAACATGGAAGGACTGTGGCTGACCAAGTTTGCAGATGACTGCAAGCTGGGCACCATAATCGACACTCCAGCCGACACAAGCTTCCTCCAAAAGGGCCTCATAGAAACAGACAACTGGTGCCAGAGCCATGGCCTCAAGCTAAACGCCAAAAAAGTGTATAGTCATCCCCTTTGGCAAAAACAAAGTGCCCACAAATTACCATATAGGTGGTAATCCATTAAGTACAGAAGAAGTAATTAGGGACCTGGGGACCCAAGTTGATAGCAATCTCTCATTTGACAACCACATGGACAAAGTGGTTAGAAAAACATTTTATATAAACCACCTAATCATGAAGGGATTCACATCTAGATCAGGGAGGTCATCGTGCTTCTTTACTCATCCCTCATCAGGCCCATAATTGAGTACAATGCCCCTTTTGGGATGTACCTTACCAGACACCTGCAGCAACTGGAAAGACCCCAAAGGTACCTCACCAAGAGGATCAAAGGGCTCAAACAGATGCCATATGCTGCCCAGTTAAAGAAACTCCAGCTCTACTCAGTGGCATACCGCCTGCACAGAGGCGATCTGTGCCTGACGTATAAAGCCATATCCAACCCGGAATTAATGGACATGCTGCACCTCAGAAAATCCAAATCCCATCGAGCTACGCGCTCGAGAGACTTGAACCTCAGCACTGAAATAAATAGGACATGCTGGAGGGACAGATTCATAACCCAGAAGCTCCCTTCACTCTGGAATAAAATCCCAGTCCAGGTTAGGCAGAGTCCCTCATTGACTCTCTTCAAGAGGAATCTTGATGAGTGGATGGGAGATTGTAGGTTTACCCCGGGTATCACTTCTGTGTCACTGTTAGACAGAGGCACAGTATACTAACCTCGAAAAAGGGCATAGCAAAATTAATTTAAAATGGGTGGCGAAAGCCAAACACACTCTGGCTAGGCTTATAAATGCCCTAGGGCAGATAGCCTAGTATGAGCCTATGAACCTATGAACCTATGAACCTATGCTGTAAAGCTATTAGCCAAAGAAAGCATAGTTATCCACTTTTAGAAAACAAAGTATCTCCAGAGTACCACATAGGTAGTAGCCCCCAAAATGTGGAATAGGTACTAATGTATACATAGAGCCATGTGTTTAGTCATCTCTCCTTTGATAATCACATTACCAAAGGGTTTTGAAAATCCCTCTGTGGAGCACATAAGCAATACAGGGTTTGCATGCAGATCCACCGAGGTTGTTGCACACCTATAATTATTAGTCATCTTTGCCAGACTTTGCTTGCTTTGGAATAGGATTCAAATATACCTCAAGCATAAACCCTCACTCACACTCTTCAACAGAAACCATGATGAGTGGATGTGAAACAGAAGACGTACCTATGGATCACTGCAGTGGCTAAGCTTGTCACAAGCATAAAGAAGTGACCTAAGGTATGGAAACTGCCAGCACGCTCTGGCAAAGATAACAGATGCTTTCATGGAGAAAGCAGAGTACCCACCTATGAAATAATTGAGGTCACATGTATGTATATGGCTTTGCCCCACAGCTACCTTACATGTGTAATGCACATACAGTTGTCATTGTGATATGTCTACACTAGAAAAATCAAAACCCACTCCACATTGACCAACGGTGTCACACAGTACACCTGGAATACACACACACAGTCAGCAAGTGCAAGATTCAACCTCCTTCCTAACTACATTATGATACCACAGCAGCATGCATTTACATGACGTGGCTATACACATTACGGGGATTTCATCTTCCCACAGGTATATTTATAGGATGGTGACATCATCAGACTTGACAAAGATGAGTATACCACTTTTAAGGAGCACACACATTTGCACAGTTGGGAAGTGCAGGATTCAAACCCCTACTTAATTACATTATCATACTACAGCAGTACGCATTTACATGATGCACTATACACATTTCTAGGATTTCTCCTTTCCACAGGTATATTTGTAGGATGGTGACATCATCAGACTTAACAAAGATGAGTATACCACTTTTAAGAGTTGTGAGTAGTCTCCAAAAATGTTGCTTCTCCCCAAGGAGACACACACACAGTTGGCAAGTGCAGGATTCAAACCCCTACCTAACTACAGTAGGATACTACAGCAGTACACATTTGCACGACGCACTATGCACATTTTTTGTATTTAACCTTTCCACAGGTATATTTGTAGGATGGTGACATCATCAGACTTGACAATGATGAGTATACCACTTTTAAGGGGTGTGAGTAATCTCCAAAAAGGTTGCTCTCTCCCCAGGGAGAGACAGGCACACACACACACACACACACACACACACACACACACACACACACGCACACACGCACACACACGCACACACACGCACACACACACACACACACACACACACACACACACACACACACACACACGCACACACACACACAGTTGGCAAGTGCAGGGTTCTTAATCCAAACTAAGCACGTCTTTGCACTTCAGCAAGCAATATGGAGTTACAGGGTGCAATACAGACACTACTTGCTGACAGTTTGCCCAAAGGATTTTTTCACATTTGCTAATCTCAGCAGGCTTATCATACTAGGTGTATTGTGAGTGTATTGTATGCATAGGCCATGACCATATCATATATGGGTTGATGCACCACATGCTGGCACACACAGGGTCAAACTGGTGGCTAAGCTCTGTCAACCCAATACTGGACAATACAGTCAAGAGGAGTAGAGTCATACAACCACAACAACAACAGTCTCACATAGACCTACAATATAAGCACCAGCAAATCACACACATAAATACACATTACCATACTCGGAGAATACAAATATTAATCTGAAAAAGAGAGAGTGTCCTCCTAAGCAGACAAGCAAGCAACATGCACCTCCAAGCACACGGCAGAAAACACATAATACACCAAAGCAGTGTGCCTCACAACAGGCCCTAAGGCAAAACAACATACCCAACACACTACTAATAGGTGACTCCATAGTCAGGCACACAGATGTTCCTCTCACTCGGATGGACAAGGGGAAAGTTACTGTCAGTTGTCAGTCAGGTGCTATGATCCACCACATAACACAAGCACTTACATCACTCCAGAACAGGTACATATATGATGTGTTCTTTGTACATGTCAGTATGAATGATCTGAGACATACCTCGCAGGACAACATGACAAGAGATATATAGTTGCTCTATGATCATGTAGCACAGGCTGGTATGATCCTGACCTTGAGTAGCATCTTACCTTCACCTACATGATACTGTAATATAACAGAAAGATGATAAACTTCAACAATTGGCTGAGCTTCTGGTGTCACTCAAAGGGGATCCAGTCTCTGTCTGCCTGTGATGACATAATAGACAAGCCTCGTTGCTTTGCTAGAGATGCTTTGCACCTGTCAACCTATGCTTCTGAATACTGGAAAAGGCTCTTGCTGTCCCCATATTACCTTTTTTAGGCAAGGTTCAAAGATTTATAGGTTCATAGGTAGATACTAGTCTGTCGGCCCTGGGGCCTATACAAGCTAAGCCAAAAAGGTACCCTGGCTTTTGCCACCCAAGAAATTTATTTTCCTGTACCACTGTTGAGCAAAGACACAAAATTGATCCCCAGGGTGAATTTCCTATTTCCCATCCAATCATCAAGATTTTTCTTGAAGAGTACTAATGAGGAGCTTTGTTTGATATAGATAGGTAGTTTATTCCGGTGTATGGGAAGTCTCTGGGACAGGAATCTATCCCTCCTGCATGTTCTGTTTATTGTGGTGACAAGGTTTAGGCCCCTAGAGCATATAGCTTGGAGGGATTGGGATTTCTTTAAGTGGAGCATGTCCAACAGCTCTGGGTTTGATGTATGTTAGGCGGAGATCACCTTGCAATATGCGATGGAGTAAAGCTGGAGTTTTTTGAGACGGTCTGTGTAGGGCATGTGTTTGAGGTTGGTAATCCCCTTTGTGAGGTATTTCTGTGGTCTTTTCAGTTGTTGTGGATGTCTTGTGAGGTACATACTAAAAAGGGCGTTGTACCCTATAATGGATCTAATGAGTGATGAGTACAGGGGAACAATGACCTATTATTTTCTGCATCAGAAACCTTTTGTGATGAGGTGTGCCATGTAGAAGGATTACCTGACTACTGTGGTAATGTGATTATCAAAGGAGAGACTACTGTCCACCTGTGTCCCAAGGTCTCTTATCACACTTTTGGTGTAAAGTATACTACTGCCTATGTTGTAGTTCATGGGTACAGAGTTTTTACCAAAGGGGATGACAATGCACTTTTTGGCATTGAGCTTGAGGCCATGGCTGTGACACCAGACATCTGTCTCAGTGAGGCCCTTTTGTAAGATATCCACATCGTTAGTAATTTCGATTATGGCTCCTAGTTTGCAATCATCTGCGAACTTCATTAGCCAAAGACCTTCTGTGTTAGCCTGTACTTCAGAGAAGTAGAAAACAAACAGGACAGGACCCAGGACTGAACCCTGTGGTACTCCACTTGTCACTGGTCTGAAGTCAGATTTGGAGTCTGCTACTTTCACAGTGTGGGTTCTGTCAGTGAGCCAGTTTGCAACCCATCTTGTGACATAGGGATTTATACCTAGTTTAGTGAGTTTATCTATAATTCCAGAGTGGGGGATGGTGTCGAAAGCCTTAACAAAATCTAGATAGGCTGTGTGAACCACCTTAACCTTTTCTACGGCTTTGGTGACTGCTTCAAAGAAGTCTATCAGGTTTAGGAGACCTGATCTGCCTTTTACAAACATGAACTGGTTGGGGTCCAGAGTTTGGAGATTACCAATGTCTTTGTTTATAAGTTCCATGATGATACGTTCCATGGCCTTGCAGACCAGGCTGATCAGGGTAATGGGATGCTAGTTCCCAGGGTCTGTGGTGGCTCCCCCCTTGTGTAGTGGGATAACCATCGCTGTGCGCCATTCAGCAGGCACAAAGCCTGAGGTGAGGCTATGATTGAACATGGTACTTAGGTGTGGTGCCAGTTCATTCTGCAGTTCATGTAGAATGCAGCCTGGGATGTTGTCTGGTCCCATGTATGCTGTGTTCCTGGCTTTGGAGAGTGTGGTTTTTACCTGTGCAGCCGTGATTATAGGAACTTTGCATTCTTCCAGTATAGAGATGGGCTCTTTAATGGGTGAGAGGGCAGTAACATTAGCACTGAGCCTATCTGCCAGGATGTTGGCAATATCATTTGGGTTTGTATATTTAGTGTAATTGTGCTGTAACTCAGAGCAGATCTGAGTGTTGCATTGAGATTATTTACATAGCTATAGAATGCTTTGTGGTTGTCTTTAGAATCAGTGGCGATTTTGTTTTTGTAACTAGCTTTGGAGGATTTTATCAGGGATCACAGTTTCTTACTGAGGCTGACCAGGGAGCTCCTCCACTCATGGGATTTTACTCTCTTTTGCAACAGTTTCTTCCTTCTGTTATACAGTTTGTTTATGGCAGGGGACCACCAGATTGGCTTCTTTTTTTTGGAGGATAGCGTCTTGGTTCTGTTTGGGATAGCAAAATCCATGCACTCATGTAAGTGCTTATAAAGTGCAATTGTGTAGGGTTCAGTAGTCGTAACTGTATTGTCTATCTGCATGGGTGTCATGAAGTTCACCACTTCTGTCTTAAGAAGCATGAAGTTGGCTTTGGAGAAATGTTTTAACATGGTTTCCTTAATGGGGGGTGGGGGTAGAATGTGGATATGTAGGGTAATTAGCTTATGGTAAGATCGCACCAGTGAGGCATTGACTTCAGGTGTGGAACACTGGTCACTCAGGACAAACCAAACCCCGTAACCAACACAAATAACCACAAAGTGAGCTAAATGCTACTCATTGCCAGAAGTCTCAGCCTCCAAATGCACACACTCCAGGCACTTCTCAGTATGGAGAATACTGATATCTGTGCAGTAACAGAAACCTAGCTAAAGGTTCCAGAGAGCACACCAGCACTACCAGGATACTACTCATTCCATACCTTCCAGCATCAGAACCTGGATCATAGCACATAGAGTGGGGATGTATCCATATTCATCAAGGATACCTACACCTCTCTCTCTACATCCTCTCTACAGGATATGTACCCATAGAATGTTGCACAGCAATGTTCTTCCCACTCCACAGGGGTGGGGCCACAAAAGACCCTTGGCATTCCCGCTCTATGAGCCTGGTGAGTCTGATCTGCAAGGCAATGGAGTCAATCATAATGAAAGTCAAAAATAAAGACATTGGGAACTTTCACACAGTTGAGCACACCCAGTTTGGCTTTGTCAAATGCAGATCATGCCTCCTGAACTGGGTGGATTTCTTTGAGACAGTTACCCAAGCTACAGATGATGGAAAGGAGCTCCACACAGCCTACCTATACCTCGCTAAGGCCTTAGACACCATTCCCCAGTCAGGTATCATAGATGAACTCGCCAACCTGGGCATAAATCCATACATCACAAGAGTGATTGCAAACTGGCTCACAGATAGATCCCACAAATTAAGAGTTGCTGGCTACATGTCAGACTCTAAACCGGTAACAACTGGTGTCCCCCAGGGTTCAGTCCTGGGGCAGCTCCTGTTTGATATAGACTTCTCAGAAGTACATGCCAACACAGGAGGGCTGTGGTTGACTAAGTTTGCTGGGAACTGTAAAGTGTTTGACATAACATATTCCCCAGATGACACAAATATTTTCCAGAAGGGACTCTATGAGACATATGTGTGGTGTCAGAATCATGGCCTCAAGCTCAATGTGAAAGAATGCATAGTAATCCCCTTTGGGGTAAACAAAGTACTCATAAACTACCACATAGGTGTTACCCCCTAAAATCTGAGAAGGTAATAAGGGATCTGGGGACACAAGTAAATAGTCATCTTTCCTTTGGCAACCATGTTGCCAAAGTGATTTGGAACTCCTATGTGGCCCACCTAATCAACAAAGGGTTTGCATCAGGATCAAAAGAGGTAGTGGTGGCACTCTACTCTTAAGTCATCAGACCCATCATTGAGTACAAAGCACCATTTTGGATGTACTCGACTAAGCATATCCAGCAGTTGGAGAGACCATAGAGGTACCTCACCAAGAAGATTACTGGCCTCAAACAGTTGTGTTATGTAACAGAACTGGTAAAACTAAATCTGTTCTCCATTGTGTACCACCTACTCAGAGGCACACTCTGCCTAATGTACAGAGCCATGTCCAACACATAACTGTTGAACATGCTCCATCTAAGGATAACAAAATTGAGTCGCACTACACACTCCAGGGATATTAACCTCATCACAACAATGAATACAACATGCTGGTGGGATAGAGTACCATCCCAGAGACTTGTCTTACTGTGGAACAGAGTCCCAATGTACATCAGACAGAGCTTCTCGCTGGCACTCTTCAATAGGAACCTTGATGAGTGGATGGGAAACAGACAATTCACACCAGGCATCACATCAACAGCCCCACTAAAAGGGGGCTTAGGGTACTAACTATTAGAACTAGTGCTTAGGAGACTAACCAATGGGGTGGTGAAAGTTGCCTAGGCCTTTGTGAAGATAGTCTACTACATACCTATTAACCTATGTGACAGGTACATGTCTACAGATAGTAGATGTGTACTTCACTGTACAGTCATGGTGCACAGCAGGCACATGTACCACATACACTGTAATGCTTACAGATACTTGTGGCTGTTATGTACAGTGGGTGAGATGTGCACCTCATGTCTTTTGTGCCATTGGGATGTGTGCTGGGTGGGACTGTTCTGGATGGCTCCCTGTCATGGTCACCCTCTTACACACATCTCTGCCCATCCATCTTTGGCTTATTATACTATGCTCCCCCTACATATATAGGTATATAGGTAGGTAATAGGCTAGCTGCCTGAAGGAATATATTAGCATTACCAAAGTGTGCAGCTATCGCCACACATGGGGTTAGTTCCCTATGCCTCTGTGTAGTAGAGCTGATGAAGTGATCCATGGTGTGACAGTTCAGTTTCACATACACTCATCAAGGCTCGTCTGGAAGAGCGTCAGTGAGGCACTCAGCTTAATGTAGGTTGGGAGCCTGTTCCAAAGCAAGGGAAGTCTGTGAGTTAGTAATGTATCCCTCCAACATGTTCTATTTATTGTGATAATTATATCCCTAGAGCATGTGGCACAGTGAGCTTGGGTTTACTTCAGATAGAGCATGCACATCAGTTCTGCATTGGACATGGACCTGTCTGTTGGGCAGAGATTGCCTGAGTAGACAGTATGCAACAGAGTACAGATTGAGTTACTTCAGTCTTGTTGCATGGGGCAACTGTTTGAGGCCATTAATCCTCTTGTTGAGGTACTTCATTGGTCTTTCTAGTTGCTAAAGGTGCCTAGTCAGATTCATCACAAGTGTGTTGTGGTACTCTCTGATGGGTCTGATGACTGATGAGTAGAGGGGACCTCCTTTGACCTACATGCAAAGACTTTGGCAATTTGTGGGAACACATAGCATGAATTTCTAATCACTTTGTGAATGTGTTTCTGAAAGTAGAGATGACTATCCACATGTGTCCATAGATCCCTTATTATTACCTCCATATTTAGGGTGTTGGCACCTATATGGTATTTGTATGACTGTAGCTCGAGGCCATAACTTTGACACCACATCTGTCTGACTGAGACTCTTTTTAAGGATGTCTCTGTTGTCCCAAACATCGATTATGACAACCTTTTTGCAGTCATCCACAAACTTTGCTAACCATAGCCCTCATATGTTTGACTGTATTTCTGAAAAGTATACACCAGACAGAAGGGGTCCCAGGACTGAGCCATGTGGGACAGCAGTTGTTACCAGCTTGCAGTCCAACAGGGAGACCACAATTCTTACCTTGTGGGATCTATCTGTGCCCCAGTTGGCAATCCATCAGATGACATATGTGTTTATGCACAGGTTGTTGATTTTGTGGATACGATATGTGTGTGGGACGTTGGAAAAGGGCTTTTCAAGGTCTATGTAGGCCATGTGGATCTCATTTCATTGATGTATGTCCTGGGTAATTGCCTTGAAAACTGTCTAGCAGGTTTAGGGACCATGATCTGCCCCTGACCAAACCAAAATGGGTAGGGTTGGGTGTTTGTAGGCTCCCAATAGCTCTGTTTATGAGTTCCATAATGATGAACTCCATGGCCTTGCAGATCAGGCTTATTAGGCTTATAAGACAATAGTTCCCATGGTCTGTTGTGCACCAACACTTGTGGAGTGTGCCAAATGTTGCTGTAACCCATTCAGCAGTTTCATATCCTGTACAGAGGTTGAGTCTCAGCAGACTGTTCAGGTGCAGGGTCTGTTTGTTTTGGAGTTCACATATGACACAGCCAGGGACACCATGTCATCCCATAGACACCATGTTTTTAGGTTTGGATAGAGCTGTTTAACCATTGTATATGTGATTTCTGGATTTTCACAATCTCCAGGTATGGAAATGGGCCCTTTTGTCAGTGAGAGGGGGTAAATATGTATTTACCTGTCTGACAAGATGTTGGCAATGTCATTCATGTACATGTATTCATTTACACTTTGCACTGACTCAGAACATATATGAGTTTACATTGATATTTATGACATAGCTAAAGAAAGCTTCATGGTTCTCTATGGACTCTTTGGCAATATTTTTGCCAGAGCATGGCTTGGATAATGTTCGGAGTGTTCATTGTTTCTTGATGATACTGATCAGAGATTTATTGATCTTCTTTGGATTTTCACTTTCTTTGAACAACTTAAGTACTTGTATTACATAGTTTGATTATGACAGGGGTCCAATATATTATTTGGTTCTATTATCATATCACTGTGTGCGCAAGGCAGGATTGGTGAATAGTGACATGTGTCTGGATTAAGAACTGCAACTGCCAGATATGTGTGGCCCACTGTTGTACTCAGACATGACCTAAGTGTGTGAGCATGCTCAGTATGACCTTTCAGTATGTTGCTGACTGACATTTGCTTCGTTTGTTTAAGTGTGTGAGCATGCCCAATATGACCTTTCAGTATGTTGTTGACTGACATTTGCTGAATTTGTTTAAGTGTGTGAGCATGCCCACTATGGGCATATATATATATATATATATATATATATATATATATATATATATATATATATATATATACTATATATGTGTGTGAAAATTCAAGTTGGTTTTTACTTCAGGGCTCACCTTTGTGTTGTACATCGAGACAGGCCTGCAGGGCTTCCATAAGTCAATTTGCATAAACTTATCAACATTTCTACATACAGGAGAGACAGCTATTATTTGTATATTTCTACCCGGGGGGCACACCTGATTGTTACTGTGGGTGTACATAGGATGAGGGGTGCACCTGACACTTATACACATTTGCTAGGCCTGCACTGCTATGTCAGGTACTCCATTTCAATCTGTACTGTTGCCTATCATACTGGCTTGAGGCATACCACTGTACTACAGACCTTAGCTTCCAATTACATGCATATTAGTTTGTGACTTCATAGCCTACCCAACCCACATCACACTGATGGCCTGCTGTTATCTGTCTGCATAGGCCTGGGGGGAGGTTACTCATATGCCTCTTCAGAGGGCATGATGCAGCATTTGTTTGTGTTTGTGTTTGACTACAATTGTCCTGCTGGCTGTGACTGTTAGGTATGTGACCCCCCCCCCCAAACTGGTATGTGTGAGCGACTTAAGTTGTGTCTGTGCCAGTGAAATGATGTCATGGCTTAGTGGTTCAGTACTGTGACTATAGTGCACAGTATCCTGAGTTCGAGCCCTGTCACTGCTTTTTATTTTCCTGCTGGGCAGACCTGACTGGTTAAGGAACAGTAAAGCAGGTGTGAGCATGTTTACCTGACTTTGCCCGACTTTGCTCAACATTGCCCGATGTTGCCCGACATTGCCCGACGTTGCGGTGGTTAGCGGGGTGTGCAGCTATGTGCAATTGTATTTAAATATGCTCAGTAATGGTAAAATGTGCTTAGCAGTGCTTTATATTGCTTAAAATAGGGCAATCATGCCTCAGGTGGTGCTGCAGAGCTGCCTATGTTGGATGCACATAGTACACTCCCTATACATGTTTGAAAACAGGTAGTGTCAAGTTAGGCAACCCTTTACTGTATGCGCGAGTCAGAGAGTGGTGTCATTTCCAGGGTTCGTACTGAGTCAGTGTATGTGCTATGCATTGCCTCTTTGTCAAGGCCAAGGCATACTGGGCACGACTCCTTCTGCCTACTGGGGCAGGCTCAGGTTGTTCCTACTCCGAGTCATGCTGTGCCTGTGCAGGCCTTGGCAATGGTGGAAGCTGTTTGACCCTGCCTCATGCTGTTCCTGCTGTAGCTGTTTCCACAGGATCATGTTGTGTAACACAGCACATACCATAACAATTTGGGTACATGTAGTTGGTGAGTACTGCAAGGCTCCACCAGATGTGTCCAGGCACTGGAACCATGACTTGAGCATCCCAAACACATGCTCAATTATGTTTCTTGTTTGTGCGTGTGCCTCATTATGGAGTTCTTGTTCAGGTGTTTGTGCATTTCTGATGGGTGTCATCAGCCACGGCTCCAGTGCATATCCAGCATCCCCCACTAGGTGACCCACAGGGATGTCCCCATTGGCAAATGTCTGGTACAGCTGGGTCAGATGCCAAATGTGGGAATCCTGATAGCTTCCAGGGCATCCAGCACACATATTCATTATTATGCACTGGGCATCACACACAAACTGAGAGGAAGCCCTTGTGGTTGATGTAGACCCTACTACACTCACCGAGTGGTGCTTTGATGCGTATGTGCGTGCAGTCTATTGCACCGACTACCTCAGGTTATTCTGTTATTTGGTGGAAAAGACGCATATTGCTGGACAATGCCTCACGGGAATTGGGGAAATATACATGGTCACCGACATGTGCTGACATGGCATCCAGGAACTGGTGGAGTACCCTGGATGCTGATGCCTGTGAAATCCTCATCATATCACCAGTTGGTCTTTGGAAGGTACCTGTAGCTAGTATTTTTAGGCCTACACATACCTTGGAATCCACTGGGATGGGTTTCCCTCTGTTGGTTCTGTGTGTGAGGTGTGGCCGGCAAAGCTCAACAATCTGCTGTAGGAGGTCTCTGTCCACCCTATAGCGCTCCACTATCTCCAGCTCATGTAGCCCCTGGTAGGTTACCCTGGGTCTGTACACTCTTCTCCATCTCCTCACTGTGGGTTGCTCAGCAGCATTCACAACATCAGCACCCTCAGCACCTTGCACATGTTGGTTTATGATAGCAAGAGCAGCCCCTAAAATTTTGTCTGACTTAAGCTTTTTAAGCTTTCCCTCTTTGTATACTACAGTGTTGCAGAGTTCTTGAGAAAAACAGGGGGGGATGGTGTTTGCAGAGTTTAAAGTGCTGGGCTGAGCTAGTCTGCTGCCTGTGTAATTGGCTGATTCTGATATATTTCACCTGGCAGCTCTGCTAGTTCTCCTTGGTTAACTTCCTACTACTTCTTTTCCTTCCTTTTGCCTTTCTGTTTCTGCCCGGGGCAGCGCTGCACAAACAAGTGCAAACACGCGCACATAGGCGCACATGGGCGCACACAAGTACATACACTGTGTGCATGTTTGCAAGGAGTTTCCTATCTTTTAACAGTGTGCACCTTTGGTTTGAGGTTTTTAAATAGGACAACTGTAGGCACGCCTTTCGCAATCCTGACCATCTCAGAGCAAACACAAGCCAGTGTGCTCCAATTAGATTACAGCCTGTCACACCCCCTCATGATGTCACCTATATTCTACTTTTCTACTCACCTACTCCTACTCTTACACTCTTGGGACATGCCTCACATTCTGGGGAAAATTGGGATTCACTATCCTTACCCTCATTTGCATAGGATTGCCTAGTAATGCATGGTTACATCTCTCACACTGAGCTTCCCCCCCTTAGCAACCACTACTCAGCAGACATGTTGTCTTCAGCCTGCCATTCACTTGCATGGCAGAATAAGCTTTTTAGTGAAAATGCCTATTTTTGGCTTTTATATAATTATGTTCTTGTTTTTATAAGTGCCACACATTTGCGAGGTGCTGCACTATGCTTAAACATCGGAGATTGGGGGAAAAAAAGTTAAATTGTTATATTTTTAAACATTTTATAATGCCAATGGCCTTATATTTGGCTATTGTCATGCTTCCTCAACTGTATGCATCCTTTATTTGGAGCTGTCATAACTCTGTTTAGCTATTTGCAGAAATGTACTCCGTTACCAATGGAGTACATTTCTGCAGCTAACACTAATCTTCTACGGACAGGTTAGTGTTTCCTGGATTGCAAATTTACCTCATTTGCATGGCTTTCACCAGCAAATGAGGTAATTTGCATACTATGAAGCTGTCTGTGCAAGAGTAGCTTTAGCAGCTCTTGTGCATGCCCTTGCCGGCTGTACCTGGATTGCACGGCAGACATATTGCCGCCGTGAGCTCCTACACTCTTCTTGCACTCCATGCAAGCTTTTGTAAATCCAGGAACTTAATATCCTCTGTCTGACTGTCATTATGTGCAGTGTTATTACAGAGGATTATGCTTATTTACCATATGTCTACAACCAATATATATTTATGTGTTACAGTATTTGATGACAAGTGTGTCCTTTTAGAAACCCAGGTCACATTATGTATTATGCAAGAATAATGTTCACATACCTCTAAACTACTTAACTCAAGAAATCTGGACAAAGCCTAACATAGTGAGGGTACAAAGGCCAAAAAATAAAGACACAATTTTAAATATTGCTCTTATAAACTTAGAAAGTTGATAGAATAGCAGGATTTAACAAGGTTTGTGTTGGTATGCATTTTTCTGAAGGATATGAAGTCAGAAACTCAAATGTATGCCATTATTTAGTGACTTCAGTTCTCATTGATTTGCCAGAAAGCCATAAGTTTTATGAGGAACATATGAAAAATATGAGACATAAATTTGGACATTCTGCAAAATCTGGACAGTTGAGAAGTATGCATGTTCAGTGATGAGCTCATACAATAGAATATGCTCCCGAATGACTTACACCATTTCAAAATGGATCCTTTCAGCTTCAGTTTTTGTTTGACTTTTTTATTGTGTGTTTCTGCCTTCCGCCTGCCAACCATCATTCCCTCCCCACCACTGACCATTTGGCCACTCATTCCCTTTCTCCCAGGGTGACAGCCAATAAAGAGGAACTGTCATTTAGGTAGCCATCAGGGTCTTTTCTTGTAAAACCTAACAGTTCTTCCCTTGAAAGCTGACATGCATGCTCATTGGTGAGGGCCTTACAATGATCTCTTGTCTGTTAGATGTGCATGCTTCCATGCATACCATCCTTAGAATGTAGTGCCCCCTCAGAAAGTTACTGATGAAGCAGCTTGGCAGGAGTTGAGCATGTGTCCCTGGCTGGCTCTCTACATACCTCTCTGTAATCTTCAGTGAGATCAGACAATGATGTATAGAATATTTCCATCCTCCCCCAGGATGGGATAGATGTATGTCAATGTCACTCACTCCCCCCAGGCTCCTCCAGGCCATGAGCATCTATTTGGGTCATTTGAATCACAGTTATAGAATCACAGAAAGCTCCGTCACTATGCTCTGTATTTTATAGGCTGCTGAGTGGCAACATGTGCCTGGCCTACAGGGTAGTCTCTGACCCCGCCCTAATGGAAAGGCTGCACATCCACAAATCAAATGGGACAACAGTCACTCACTCCATGGATCTCAACCTAGCCTGTGACATTAACAGAACATGCTGGCGAGATAGATATAGATATATCTCCCAGAGACAGCCACTCCTCTGGAATAAACTCCTGATTCACATGACGCAGAGCTCCTCAATGACCCTATTCAAGCGCAGACTAGACAACTCAATGGGAGACTGCAAATTCACTCTGGGAGGTGGAACCTATGTCCCTCATGGGCAGGATTAGTAGGTGCTGATCACAGACTTGCTATGCAAATAATGACCATCTAAACAAGGTCAGTTAGGGGACGTGGGTATAACATGGCTAGGCTTGTAAAAGCCATAGGGCCATTAGCCTAGTAACCTCCTATAAATGTTGCCACAGTAGGATTTCCTACACTGAATCCTTCACTTCCAGATAATCCATAACTTCAGTTTCTATTTCTTTAAATTCACCATTACTAATCCTCTTTTCTACTTTTCCCTTTGTTTTCTTATTTTTTTGTATTGTAAAATTCTCTATGTCCAGATATGTTTGCCTGTATTTTTCTGCAAATATCTTTGGTGCCACTTTTTTGTATTGATTTGTTTTGCCTTCTCCTTTGCATAAACTTTGCACCATATTAAATTTCTTTGTCTTTCCCATGTCCATATTTCTTCTTCACGTCTCCCACTTTTCATGTTTCTCCTTACTTAGGGGATTCATTGCTCCATCATGCTGTGACATAACCTGTGTTAGGCTTTCTACACTAAATGCTTCACTTTTCAGGTATTCCATAACTTCACTTTGCAGGTATTCCTTAAGTTTAGCTTCGATTTGTTTAACTTCTGTTATACTAATCTTCTGGTTTGTGTTCTCCCTTTGTGATCTTATGTTTTGTATTGTGAAAGTTTCCATCTTTATTTATTTATTTGACGTTTGTTGATCGGGATAGTCTGACTGAGCTAGTGCCTTTTTTCAGTGGAGGCCTGGGGAGAAAAACTCCACAGAAAAAGATAACTTTGCATGTATTTCTCTTCAAATATCTTTGGAGCTGCTTTTTTGTATGGATTATTTTGGCTTTCTGTAACAGCCTGAAGTTTCTTTGTCTATGGTACTCTTGTATCTGTTGTATTAATGAATACAGATTTGCATTTGAAGCTTTTGACAATTTTTGTTGTGTAAGTATTTTACTTTCCTCTAATTTCTCATAATCTTTTGGAATATCTTCTATTCGGAAATTCTGGGCTTGTTGCATAATAGTAACAATATATAATTGCTTTCTTGTCCTAAGTAGGCCACGCTATCATCTTTATGGACCTTTCCTTGCCTATCAGTTTTTGTAGACTACTACTTCCTTCTACAATGGGGGCATCCTCCCCCTCACCCTTGCTTAACCCAATTGTAGGAATGTTTCTTTGTCTTAAAGATTCTACACTGTAATTTTTTTCCAGTCCTGGAACAAATGCACATATGAGGATTGGGCACTTTTTTATCCTGGGACTTGTGTACCCGGTTGTCCTTTTTTATGTTTTAACCTATTTCTGTCCATGATATATGCTATATAAAACACAGTATATATATATATATATATATATATATCACTGCTGTACCCAGTAAAATGTAGCTTATTTAAAGAGAAGCTCATTGGTAACCAGTATCCTACCTTTACCTAAATTCCACTATAATTGATTTTGGTTATTATATGTATTCCTGAATTCCAACATGTTCTTGTTTCACAGATTTCTGAGGAAAGCAATTTCATGCATTTGTAACCCACAAGAAGAAATCAGCATAGGTGGTTACCAGGCAAATGGACCGAGAGCCTTTTAAGCCTAGCCATTCATAGCCCAACTTTATCAGTGCCCAGGATTAGAACAACTTTGGTATATGCCTGTGCCTTAGAGCATCTGCAAGCTGCTAATGTCCATAAAGGCCACAGGTGACAAGTGCGGGGTAAATTTATGATTTCACATGCATTGGTCCAAATGTTATTTGAATAGGCTTACCAGAAAGGCTCATCCAGACTCTGCTACACTTTGCTGTGAAGGAAAGGTTAGTTTGCTGTTACTTTTTGTATTTCTGTATTGCCTTTCTATATTTTGAATACTGTAGTTTGTTTTCTTTATCTTGTGTTTTGCTTGCATTCTGTTTTAAACAGCATATTAAACTTCAAAAGAGACCACAGCTCTCTCTGTTCTGGAGTCAAGCAGAATTTTCCCCTCCTCCACCATTTAAGTTGTGTCTTGTTAAATCACTGTCTTTCTGTCTGCCGCCCCTTATGTTAATCTGACCATATATATCATTTCTCTCTACTTTTCACTGCTGGCTTATGTGTAACCATCACTTTTGAAATTTTCAATCTTACCTTTAAGCATCCCTGTTACTGGCACTTTCTAATACCTAAAAAAAATCTCATCTCTTGACTCCAAGTAGACTTTTTTCTATCTGTAAAACCTAGCACTGCTCCTACCCAGTACTTTATACCTTGATAACACTCTTATAGATAGCACCCCAAAAGGCAAAACCCATTTCTCGGTCACCCACATCCCCAGATTTTTTTAAAGTTTTTTGTCTTTTTCTTCTCAGCTGTCGGGATCAGTTGTTGATGTCCCTGCCCAGCTGGTGAAAAGAGAAGAGCTCTGTTTGACACAAATTGTGAGTCTGTTCTTGAGAAGGGGTAATTTATGAAACATGCAGCTGTTTCTCTAACATATTTTGTTTATGTTACAGACGAGGTTCAGATCATTAGATCAGGTAATATTTGCGCTGTTTGTTTCATGAATGTATAACAGATTTATCAGGGCTGGATCAGAGAATGTCTTGTAGGTTAAGCATAGATCGCCTCTTATTAGTTTGTGGGAGACTGAATACAGGGACAGGGCTTTGAGGTGGCATACATAAGAGATGTTATTTAAACCCAGTATTCTTTTAATGAGGAATCTCTGTGGTTGCTATAGTTGTTGCAAATACCTGGTCAGGTATATGCCAAAGAGTGCATTGTACTCAATTATTGTTATAATGATGGCTGAGCATAGTGGGACTATGACCTTCTCAGATCTAGATGCCATGCCATAAGTTATAACTTGCACCACATAGCAGGATTTTATCACCACCATGGACACATGTTGATCAAAATTCAGGTTACTCTGAACCTGAGTCCTCAAGTCCCTTACCACTGGGTCTACTCTTAGAAGAGTGTTATCAATGTTGTAATTTGCAGGGGTGGTTATCTTTCCATAAGGTATAAATATGCAATCTGATGTTGTCAATCTTCATTCATTCATGTTAGCTCTGTTTCAGTTCCATCCTCTGAACCGACTCTGCAGATATTCAAGCTAGCAAAAGCCAAAAACTCTCAAGCTAAGGCTACTCATAGTGCCTCTCTTTCCTTCCTTCCAGATCTCGTTTGCCACGTAGTTTCAAGATGCCTGCCTGCTCTCAAGTTAAGTGTCATATTTTTTTCACAATTTTTCAAAAAATTTGCTACTTGTCTTTCTAAACCCCCTTGTTTCTTAGTTGCACTATATGTATATATATATATATATATATATATATATATATATATATATATATATATATATATATATATATAGTTTATTTTGGTGTATGAGTCTTTTTTTTCTCCTTATTATCCTTTTTGGTATTTCTTCGTACCATAGTTGGTATAGACCCCTCCCTTCCCTCTTAACTGTAGGTAATCTCTAATATCATTGTTGGTATTCTTCCCTTCCTCTCTCTCTTTCTCTTATCCCTGTGGGTATATCTGAATTTCCATCATTGGTATTAAAAAAAAAATCTTCCTCTTTATTAGTGTGTGTGTGTGTGTGTGTGTGTGTGTGTGTGTGTGTGTGTGTGTGTGTGTGTGTGTGTGTGCCTGTGATTGCATGAGAGACTATCTGTCTGGTATTTTGCGCTTGTTAAAATGGCGGACAAAAAAGGTACTACTGGCTTTAAATAGTGTGACAAATGTGGCAGAAAGATGCCCAACTCTGATGGATATTTCTCCTGTGTATATTGTTTAGGAGTCCCACATTTGCAGGTCCAACCTCCGTGAGAGCTCTGTAAGGGCCTCAGTGCCTGCAGCTTAGCAGAGTGAGTGTAAGAATAAACTAATTTTAAAGGGTTTAATAAAAAAAAAAACTTTTTTGGAGGCTTTATCTGAGGTGGAGGTGTCACAACCTCCTAGAAAATAAACAAAGAAGAGGAGCCACTCAGTCCCAATGTCTCCTCATTCTCAGGAACCAAAAACATCTAAAGGCCAGGTTCATACTGAACCAAAGACTAAACAACCTAAATTGGCACCATCTGTCTCGGCACTGGAGCCTAAGACCCCCTCCACTGTGCCAGCTTTGGCCATGGAACCGACTATGACAATTGACACTGTACAGACCCCTTCCACAGTACCGTAGACCCTCTCAGCACTAACAATAGCTTCTCCTTTGAAATTGGATGATCCCCCTCCATCACAAACTTCTGGTCATTCGACTACAGTGCCGAAGGTTGAAACACTAGCCAGGACATGATATTTCATGTCCATCGATCCCTTTGTTGGACAACTGCTCAGTCCATTTATTGTCTGGCTAGAATCTCTATCGGGGATTTCCATTCATTCCAACAGGAGCCTTTCAGGGCATGACATAGTGTGACTTGTGGATCAGCACTTAGTGGCCAGAAGCATTCCAACTCCATCTGGACCTCCCCCCCACCTGAAGCCAAGGCTTTTTCTCCACAGACTCCAACTTATCTTCCTCCTTCAACCTCCCCACAGGATTTGGAGCCCTCAATGCTGACACTCTTCACTGTGGTAGCTTCTTCAGTACCATTGTTGGATCTCACCATGGTTCCAGAAACTACTCTGTGGACCTCAGCTCAGTTGGAGCTAACCCACCCATGGGACCATGACTCAGCTGCTGGCACCGGGATCCCTAGTATGGCTCCAAGTTTTTCCACAGTACCGTCTATGATGCCGGTTGCTTTGACATCTTTTAGTACTCTTGTAGGTCCTTCTCTGGAAGTGGGCTCATTGGAGCAGGCTGTGACCCCAGTTCTGAGGTTGTCCTTCTCATTTCTGGGCACCCATCCCTCTTCTGGCATGCCTGCCTTCCAGATTATGGAGAGAGCTCACCTCAGCAGGCTCACAGTTGGCACCCTCGGAATGTCATATATAGGTGTCCTTTGGATGGCAGCTGTCACTGTCTACTACATCTCTCAGTAGTCTGTAGGACACTCAGTACAGGGACAGGGCTTTGATGTGGTCTGCATAGGACATGTTATTTACACCCTGTATTCTTTTAGTGAGGAACTTGTGTGGCTGCTCTAGCTGTTGGCACATGCCTGGTTAAGTACATGCTGAGGGATGCATTGTACTGTATTATTGGTCTAATGAGAGCTGAGTATAGTGGGGCTATGATATTCTTAGACCTGGATACCTTGCCCTTACTTATAAGTTTGACCATGTAGAAGAATTTTCTCACCACAGTGGCACATAGATTCATAGATTAGTACTAGACTAAATGCCCTTGTTGGCCTTTTTAAGCTTAACCAGTTAACCCATGTGAGAATCAAACCCTGCACCTTGTGTCTATAAGGCAAATATCTTAACCATTATGCCAACCTAAATGACATACTAATGAATTATTAGATCTTCATAGGTAAGTAGTAGCCTAACTGCCCTTCTTTACCTTTAAAAACTAGCCAATTTCCTCAAAGGTTATTCTCAGCTGGGGTGCCTTCTGTGTGCAGTCTGCATGTCCTATCTGCATTTGTGTGGGTTTCCTCTGGTGCTCCGGTTTCCTCCCACATTAGAAAGACATGCATCTTGAGCTTTTCTCACAAGGTCTCCAGTGAAAACTGACTCATTCCAAGTAGGACTTTCCCTGTAAACAAATTTTAAATAAATAAAATATTTTTCCCTCATCCCTGGCTCTAGTGACCTTCTCGAAGAAGTTCACCAGGTTTAGTAGGCATTAACTGCCTTTGACAAAGCCAAACAGGGATGGGATTGTTTTTTTTTTTCATTATTTCCTGTCTTTATCAAGTGCATGATAATTCTTTCCTTGACTTTGCATGTAAGATTAGACAAACTTATGGGTCTGTTGTCCCCTGGATCAGTTAATGGTCCACCTTTGTGTAGTAAGGTGACAGCTGCAGTCTTTGATTCCCTAGGGACGAAGCTGTCTGGAAGCTGTGGTTGAACAGAGATTCTAGTGGGCCTGACAGGTCATGTTTGAAGCTGTTTAGGAGGTATCCATGGATATTATCAAGGCCTGTTGATGCAGTGTTTTTAAATGTGGAAAGTGTGATGAGGACCTGTTCTTTAGTAATAGTTGGAAGAGAAATGGTACAGGGTATTTGATGGGGAATACCTGATCATCTCAAAGCCATATGGATTCTGTCTTCTGCTTTGCACCTTGTTGTTCTTGTTAACACTTTTGAGTAAAGGTACTACCACTCACTACTCCTTTATCTTGGACTTTAGTTACTACTTTAGTCAATTAAATGTTTCTGTCAAGACTTTTGTCAATATACTTACAAGTTGAGAGATATGCCTTCAGTTATAACTGAAGTTTCACGAAATCACAAGCAATGATTTTTTTTTTTTTTTTGCATGTTTATTCATATTGACTAGGCGGTCATTTTTTTTTTCTAATTACAGTAAACTCTCAGTTAGCTGGAACTCAAACAACCAGTACTCTCAAACAACTGGCAAAAAATATCGGAGAAATACAGTACAATTTTCATGCATTGCACTTTCTGTTTTCTCCCTGCAGAAACATACCTTACATTTAGAGTTTTAGAGTTTTAAAAAGGAAGACAGGAATAAATTCCCATTCTCTCCAACCTGAGAACAAGTCAAACCAAGCAAATAGTAGAGGGTACAGTATTAGTCAGGCCTGTTTTAATAGTAACTCTCAAGCAACCAGAAATTACAGTTATCTGGCATCTACCAATCCCTATGTGTGCCCTTAACTGAGAGCTTACTGTAGAACTTGCCAGTACAATTTTAACTGACATCCATAAATAAATACATAAATAAGCAAACAGGCACATGCATTCTATATGAAATTATGATTTCATTTATTTAAAAAATAAACAAGCAAGCAGACATACAGGTCTCGTGAAAACATGGTTTTATTTATTTGACTATTTTGCAACTAATGACTTATCTAGGCATACATAGCTATTTTTGATATAATGTAACAGTTGTACAGTGAAACAGTATAAATTGCAACTGAGAGCAAATATGATTTTTTTTTTGCAAACAGAATTTGCTGCTCAATCACGACAATGCAAGATGTCTGTAATATACACTCCTTAGTTTAAAGAATACCATTACAGCTAAAAATAAAACATAAATAAAAAATGAAGACATCCTTGTATATGTAACATAGCCAGTCAATTAAACAGCTTATTTACACAATTTACATACATGTACATACATACAAATATTTTAGACATGGGCAATAATGCTCTTCTAGCTTGCAAATGTACCAGAAAAGTCATTTCAGTGAAGAAGACATACTTAAAAAATTCTAAAGAAGTGCTTATTTTATTATAATTAAAAATGTTATTCCATGTGTCAGCTAGTCTTACAGAGAACAAGTTACTACATCTGTCATTCCTGTATCATCTCCTACACAGATTGTCTGATTCTTTACTACTTTTTGATAACTGTAAACGTTTCTAGAGGCAGTTGTCTTTAATCACTCTCTTCTTAAGGTCTCCACTTAAATATCAATATGAAATGGAAATGGAATAAAAAGTTCAAATATTTTAATCTTTTGTAATAACTGAAACTTTCAGATCTATGCATGCCCTTGGTATATTTTCACTGTGCTCTTTCCAATATATTTATGCTAATTTTATTACAAGATTTTTAATTATTATTCCATACTCTAATTTGG
>NC_056736.1:130393898-130473898 GCF_019279795.1 Protopterus annectens
GTGTGTAATGTCATTAATAAAGGTCTAAAACCCAGAGTGTGTCTGTTTCACTTAGTATGAAATGTTGTACCCTTGCATTATACAAATAGTAATGTGTTAGAAAGTGCTGGCAACCCAGAGTTCTGCAGTCCCATCTAAAGTGGGTGATGGAAATGCTAGTAGCTGTGAAGTAAATATACAGTCCTCAACAGTCAGTTACTGGCTGGCATGCATAAGTAAATCTGGCACACGAGTAGCATGCTAATATGTTCCCCAGAAATGTAAGTGTGCTTCAATAAATGCAGGGTTCTGTACAATTTAAAGTGAAAATGTCATGTGAAAACATCCAGATATGTAGATAAAGAAATATAAATGCAACCATGAAATATGTAGCAGTAACATCTGCATCCTAGACAGTTAGTATGCGAGATATAGGTCAAGTATAGATTGAACTAGCCAAACCCACTACACAACCTAATGTATGGTGACAAGTGTAATAATACATGTAGGGAATATATATTTGTTGGGATATATGTCCAATTGTTCTATAAATATTTGCACTCATGTTGATGCATGTGCCCTGTTCATGGTGGCCTGTTGCTACCAATCATCCCTGCATGCATTTGGAATATCCACTGTTGTTCAATATATGCATGTGTTATGTTTGCTGTTCAACTGTTGGAACTGTGGTGTGTTGGGTTAATGGGAATATTACTGCATGCTGTTACAACTAATCTGGAATGCTGTTGTTTATGTTGTAATGATACACACCTCATCACAGAACGTATGGGAAGGCCGGTCCCAGCGGACCCACCTGTCCCTCCTCAGTTGGCGAGTGCACCTGGCACCAGTGGCTCTGGTGCCCAGCCCGGACTCCCCTCCTCCATTGGTCCTGTGCCACCTTCAGGTGGAAGCGCTGCAGGGGATGGGGCTCATACCCCCCGTGCAAGTGTGGACAGAGAAGGGCCACCCATCACCCTTCGAAGGGTCCGGGTTGTGGTGCGTAGGGAGATCCAGTGTTCAGTTGCTGATCCCTTACGCCAGCTTGAGGTGAGAGTGGCACTTTTCACAGGTGAGCCTGCCCATCCTACTCAGCCCCCAGCACAGCCACCCTCAGGGCTGTGAAGGTGCAGTGGTGACTGCCCATGGGTGGGGATCTCAGTTCCACTGTTACCATCTTTGGGCTCATGGGCTTGCGATTTCCAAACAACCTTCCCTGTCAATTGTGTTCACCCACCCCATGTGTCAGATTCTGCCCCTGTATGCGTCTTGTTTGTCTTGTCTGTTTACCTCCCCAATCTACCTCCCCAAATATACCTACTTCCCCTACCTCAATTACCACTCTCACCTGAAAAAAAAAATGGGCAATCTGTACCCGAAAAAAAATTATGCCCCATACATAGCTTCCCATTTTGCACACATGTCCATAGGACATACACACCGATAATTCTAATTGGCAGTGCAACAAACTATGTTGTCCTCACCCCTCTCTCAGGGGTGGAAGGTCTCAAAACTCACTCCAAATTTTCAACATATGCACAGCTGTTGCTGTTAAAGAAATGGGCAGCTATGGGCCTTACCTACACCCTTCCTGCACATCCCGAGCTTGTTTTCCTACTGTCTTTCCCTCTCTGTGCCCCCCTTTTCATCACTTTCCTATCTCCCCATTTTCTTTTCTTTTCTTTAAAAGAAATTAGCACGGGAGTTAGCGAGGGTAAGCACTGTTAAGCAGTAGTAAGTGAGGGTGCGCTTAGCTAAGCATTGCTAAGCGTCATGCAAACCCACGCAAACCTGCTTACAACTGCTTAAAAGTGCCTTAGTCACTCTGTATAACAGTGCCCTTGTATTGCTCAGCAGCAAAATAAAAATACCCTTATCAGTCTCGATCTCAGGACCTTGGACTCACCAGTCTGCATGAAGTACCACTAAACAACAGCAGATATACAATAACTTAGTGCTGAAAGCTATTTAACATGCATTACCATGAGTGAATGTAAAGGGAAAATGGGAATGGCATAACACAAATCTTGTTCTGTGGGCCTTAATCAGCAGGTGTTGTTGAATTGCATGACATGACTGTGAAAAGAGAATCAGCCATGCTAGTAGGGAATAAGGTTACAGTAGCAGCTTACAACCCCCACACAGTATCAGAGCAGGATACACACTGGCAAATTAGCATAGGTCACAGGCTAGACCTCCCAACAGTGACTGCTCTACAGTTATTACTCTGATTAGTAAACAAACGTTAGCTGTGCCCCTCTGATTCCCTGTGAAATGTACTAACAGTAGGCAGAAAGGTGTTGAATCTCACTTCATAACAAATGTCAATAAGTGAGAGTAGACACCACTTGCACGTCAGAAAAGGTGTAGTAATAGAAATGCTCTGAATCACCCAAAGTCTGAAATGAAAAATGTCAGAACTATATCACAGGTGTATCCCAGTTATATGTACCTTTCCCTGAGGCTGTTCAAATATATACATGAGAGTATCTGAGGCCTGGAAGAGTCAGAAACACACAGGCATATAAGCTTGTCTGCTGTTACACACTCTGCAAATAGCTGTAGAATGAATTCCACAAGCATGCCCTTATGTAGAAGTACAACACAGAAATAGCAAATGATGTAGCCATGTACTGCTAGCAACCACCTGTGACAATGCCATTGTTCAGGTGCTGAAAATTCTGCTGTGGTGCACAGTCAAAGAATACAAGGCTGACCTCTGTTTACCATCTGGATATGTCCACAGGTGGGAGCTACTCAGACAGACTACAAGCCTTCATAGACTTACAGGTACACAGCAACTCTGCATGCTCAGCAAGATAAACATCACACGATAATAAATAATGCACACTGCAGTTCTGCACCCCTACCCAAAGGTACTATATACCCGTGTAGTCAGGCACAACCAAGGGTGTAGGTAGGCATACACAGTACAGAAATATGTCCAGTCGTCCTGAGCAGACTGTGCTAATGCCAACACAAACCACAAACTGTTCAGATGTGAGTAACGTACTAATGACAGTATAGCTGTTCACAAACAGTGCATGTGCCTGATATTCATAATTGGTAGTACAACATACTTAGATGTCCTCACCACTCTCTCAGGGGTGGAAGATTTCAAATATCCCAACTAATGTATTGCATATGCACAGCTGTTGCTGGTAAAGAAATGGGCAGCTATGGACCTTCTCCACACCCACCGTGTACATCCAAAACTAGTTTCCCTACTGTCCTCCCCTCTTTGAGCACCCTTTATCACCACATTCCTATCTCCCCACTTACTTTTCTGTCAAAGACATGAGCACAGGGGGTAGCGGGAGTGAGCACTTGTAAACAGTAGTAAGCGGGTTTGCACCAGTGTGCGCATGTGTGCGCCTACCTTAGCATTGCTAAGCTATGATAAGCTCCGCCAAGCTTAGCTTACTATTGCTAACATATAATACGCTAAGCTAAGCTTAGCTTAGAATTGCTAAAATACAATAAGCTAAGCTAAGCGTTGCCTAGCATCGCTAAGCGTCACACAAACCCACGCCAACTCGCTTACAACTGCTTAAAAGTGCCTTTGTCACTCTATATGACAAGGCCCTTGTATTGGTCAGCAGCAAAATAAAATACCTGTGTCAGTCTCAAACCCCACACCTTGGACTCACCAGTCTGCATGATGTACCACTAAGCCACAGCATATATACAATAACTTGGTGCTGAAAGAAATATAACATGCATTACAAGGAGTGCATGTCAAGGGAAAATAGGAAAGCCATAAGAATACATTGCAATAAAGAAATATGACATGCATTAGAAGGACTGAATGTAAAGGGAAAATAGGAAAGCTATAGGAATACATTGCAATAACCACTGTTGTATGCCATTTAATTCCCTAATTCCAAAAGAAAGTACATACTCCCATGTATCCAGTGTTAGCGTTAGGAGGTGTGAGTAAACTTACACACTGAGAAGAGTGTACTTGAAGAAGCAACAGTCAGGTTTCAGTACAACATGCATTTCACTGGCTACAACCCAGCTTCAGATATGAGACATATACCAACCTTCTGACTGACACAACAGTGTCCACAGAAAACAAGTATGGTCCCCACCTTGCAAAACTGAAAGGCCTATGCCTACCTAACCTATCATTTTATAGCAGTGTCCTTAAATCACAGTGAGAACTGCAATTACCACACAGCAGGCTGCATGCAATTACTAAATGGTGGGCACCAATTGGTGCAGAGGCCATCACATGCACATGAGCAGATACCTGCAAAAGCAGCCTGTACTTGCTGTCTAGACATGCAATAATATCATTACAGCAACTGGAGAGAGAGAGAGTGAGTGAGAGAGACAGACAGACAGGCAAACAGTTGGAGAGACCAAACAAAAAAAAAAACAGAGGCAGTAGGAGACACCGACCAACCAAAACAAAAAATAAAACAAACAGAGGCAGTGGAGGACACTGACCTAAACAAATAGAAATAAAAAAACATCAACAGGTACAACAGACTGAGGTGAGAAATACAAAGGTAAGGTATGTAACACAAATGTATTTGCTGGCATCCGAATGATGTGTCTGAAGGGTACTCTACATTCTGTGAACACTCCTTATGTGGTAGCAGTCTGTATCTATATGTATATGCAGATGTGCATAGGGCAAGGGACAAACTGCAACTGTTAGTGAAGGCTGGCCATATATATGTATTTGAAGGTTGCTATGTGCACATATCTATGTAGGTTGTAGTGTGTGGCATTGAAAACCGCAAGCAGTGCAGGTATATGTCATGTGGTGGTTAAATGCTGTGGGACTGAGTTACAGCCAGTGAGGTCTGCTACTGCAATACGGCCAGAGGACAGCGAAATGCATTCTGCACAACACTGTGCAATATTATTACATAATCATATGTCTCACAACTGTTCCATAATTGATATTCCCACCATGAAAGGTGGCCAGTATATCTGCATATATGTGCATGTATATGTACAGCAGTGGCTGCTTATAAGTATGTATATATATATATATATATATATATATATATATATATATATATATATATATATATATATATATATATATATATATATATATATATATATATATATATATATATATATATATATATATATATATATATATATATATATATATATATATATATATATATATATATATATATATATATATATATATATATATATATATATATATATATATATACATATATATATATATATATATATATATATATATATATATATATATATATATATATATATATATATATATATATATATATATATATATATATATATATATATATATATATATATATATATATATATATATATATATATATATATATATATATATATATATATATATATATATATATATATATATATATATATATATATATATATATATATATATATATATATATATATATATATATATATATATATATATATATATATATATATATATATAGATATATATATATATGTATATATATATATATATATATATATATATATATATATATATATATATATATATATATATATATATATATATATATATATATATATATATGTGTGTAGTGAGAGAGGGAGACACAGGGTCAGACATATTGCAACAGGTGCCTGGTGACCAAGGCATGGACTGAGCACCAGTGTTGATACTGCAGTGCCATACCCCATTCCAAAACACTTTACCCACTAACTACCAGATAGGTGGTTGCCTGACTAACACTGAAGGTGTCAGAAGGGAACATGGGACACAGGTGGACAGTAGCCTCCCCTCTGATATTCACAGTGCCACACTAGTCTTGTAATCTGTGTACATGGTACGTATAATCACAAACGATGTGTCATGTACGGAAATATACGTCAGTGTTCCTCTGTACTCATCACAATGCCCCATGTGGTATGTACCTCACATGACAACTACAGCAAGTGGAAAGTCCACAGACATACCTCACAAAGGGTAATACTGCCCTGAAACACATACCCTATGCAGACTGACTCACATAACCACAGCTACAGTGCGTTGTATACCGGCCACCCAGATGTTACCTCTGCCAAACATACAGAGGCATGTCACACCCATAGCAGTCAGACAACCACCATGTCAACACCTCACAATCCCACCGGGCTACACGGCCTAGGTCCCTACTCCCCACAAATCACTAAACAGCATATGCTGGAGGGATAGGCTCCTGTTGGCAAATATGCCATACTCTGGAGTAAACCACCCAGCATGAACAAACAAGTCTCCTCAGTAGCAGATATCAGACATACCCCTGATGATTGTCTGGGGGATAGGTAACACACCCTGGGAATCACCTCTGTGTATCCAGTTGACAGGAGGAAGTGAAATCTAATTACATGTGTGTTACAGGCCAGGGTAGCATATGGCTAGGCTGCTGTAGGCCCCAGAGACAATAGCGTATTACCTACTTATGACACAATGCACACAGACATGTACACAGTGCAATACCAGCTATGTGAGGTGGAATGAGTGTGACAGTGAATGTGTGCAATGTCTGTGATGGTGTGATAGCTAGGAGTGAGGTTGTTTCTGTCATGGTCGTTTGTGTCCTACGTGTGGGGCCAGAGAAAGATGTGTCAGTTATTGGGATGCAGACATAGTAGAATGGTATATGTTGTGACGTACGTCCTTGTGTACGACTGTGGTGTCCCATCATAGGCTGATGCAATACATGTATGCTCAGTAAGTGGTACTGCTGGTGAATCCATCCAACATTAGAACTGTTGTACCACCTGAATCTGTAGGCTTAAACAGCACAGTATGGTGTATATTCACATTCCCTGGTAACACTGTCTTGTGTGTTTCCTGCAGTCTGCACAGATTACATTCCTCAGGCATAGGTATCTGTAAGTAGGGGCACACAGTACTGTAAGGTACATAGCAAATGCTCATCTGTGTTACCATACATTTGTGTATGGTATGATTGTCTGATGTGTGTGTAATAATGCCTGTACCATGTCTGCAATCACATGTGTGATGCAGGGTTTGCGTGTGTACCTAGCAACATGTATACTCTGTTACAGCAGTATGCCAGCTATATTAACAACTGTGCACATATGTTAGGTAGGGGTATGGCATCAACGACTAGGGTGGGTTACTGGTTATACTGTAACTGTACTTCACATTCATTGCAATGAATGACATATATCTGCATGCATTAGCTTGATATGTACCCCCCTGGCAAGGCTGTGCATTGGATCCCAAACAGTGAGCCGAGTACTGGTGTATACCAGTGTGTCATATGGAGTGTGGCAGGCACTGTCAGCCAGTTGTGGGCTGAGCACTGTTATGTGGTATTGAATGTGTGTATCCTCTGACAGACGAACAGATGCTATATATGGCAGTTAACTGATATCTGTACTTTATAATGTTAAGTGTGCCACATGACTTGCTCACACATATCGTTTACTTGTCTTCCAGGCTTATGGCTCATCACAGGAACCCCTGTTACACAGCTGCAGAGTAACAGGAAATCCACCACAGCCTGGTACAGTACTATACCCTGCTGTTTTCAAGGGCCAGCCAGCACCAGCAGGAGCGTACTGCACTGTGGCAAGAACTTGTTCGTCGGGTAAATGACATAGGCATGCATAACTGGACATATGAGCAGGTACGCCATCACTGCAGTGATTTAATTAGACATGTCTGGCGACGTGCGTCTGATATCCACAGACAACAGCTTGCCACAGGTGGTGGGGTGGCCATACATCCCCCCCTCACCAGAGTGGAGGAACTGCTGCTAAGTGTGGTGGCTCCTGGCCTACAGCAACAACATCACACATGTGTCATCATGGAGGCCGGAGCCACCCAACATAGTGACATGGAGCGTGCAGGTAACATGGCCTAGCTGTAGACTACTGTTAGATTATGCATGTGTGAGATGTGTACTGTGTTTAGCAGTTGTGCTGCCTATTGTGTGCAATACTGATAATTTGAATAGTATCTGTACACCTATGCCTGTTGTTCTACTGTAGTATAGCACACTCACAGTAGCAATGCCACAGGTGTGGCCACTGACAAACTGTGTCATATTCTTGCAGGTCCCTCTGGTGTGACAGCAGGGCAGATGTTACATGCTGGTGAGTGTGCTAACACTTTAAACTTGGTATTGAACTGTGCATTTCATAGGTGAGGTTTAGGCCATGTACACATAACACACCTACGCATAATGCATGATGTGCATGTTTGCTGTGAGACGTGAAACATCTCAGTAATGTCAGTAGCTGCCTCATTCACATGCAATGCACAGAGCATCAGACATAAATGTGGCAACACTGTACTGCACATTGGATAGGCATAGTTGACACACATGTACACAACATAACACGTTTGTCATACACAGTACACCTCAACATGCTACACATAGTGTAACTGGACACCCGCTGCCAAGTCACACTTCAGTATCCCACATGTCATCCACACACCACACATACCATACCTGAGGGGTAGGGGCCTAGCGTGGGGCCGTGCAACACTCCTCAACACATAACACAGTCATGTTAGGTAATGCTCCCTATTGGACACCTCACTCACCCTTGTGCAACGTGGCTGTGTAATTGTGAACTTAGCCACTGCACTGCGGTTCAGGTACAGCTTGCTAGGCGGTGGTCTAGCACACTTTAGTGGCCTTGAGTGACCACATGATGCATGATGATGATGGCTAATGGTACTGCACCCCATACTGTTACAATGGCCATGTCCATAATTGGTATCCCATCACATATACATGCACCACCCATCCCGTGTGTGTACATAGCATGCATGTGCTACACCTGTGTCCACAATTATCTGCTACAGTTGCAGACACTTCAATCAGACATGGAAATCCATATGACACACAGATAACACATGGAACCATGGTATGTATACCTGTGTGTGATGGTGCACAGGACATTGCAGAGCTTGTAATACTTGCACAGAAATGTCATGTCCTTGTACACATTGTGTTCCAGGGTGTAGGCAATCACTGAACATGTACACACATGCACCACAGCCATGTACACTGTCATCAACTATGGCTGTCTACACTCACACTGCATGGACTTGAGCAACACTTATTCTGCATGCTGACACGTGTGCATGACTGTTTGCCTTGTGATACTGTCACCCACCTTCAACTAGTATTGAGTATGATTTGGAAGTCTTTGTGTGTGTGTAGCCACTGTAGTGAGGAGTGTGCATGTGTTCCTGTGCTCCTTTGTGCCTGTGTTCATGTGTTCATGTGTGCATGTGTGCATGTGTTCATGTGTGCATGTGTGTATGTGTGCATGTGCGCATGTGCAGACCATAACGTGTTTTTCCTGTCTTCCTCTCACAGGTGCTGAGGTAGGGGTTGGTGTAAGAAGCAGGCGACCTGAAGCCACTGCCATGGATAGTGGTGATGATGAAACATGTATTTTTGCACAGGGAGATTTGACAGGGTCTGTCATTGGTCCACCAATTGACAGTACACAGTGTTCAACCCCATCTATGCGCACACTCATACTGCCATTACATCCCTCACCACCAATGGCCATAGGGGAGGGACAGCATACAGTTATCATTGACCAGGAGAGTGTGGTACCCATGGCACCTGCATCCCCTCACAGCAGCCATAGCCATAGACCTGCAACGGTAACACATAGGTGGAGGTCTAGGGGTTCTCTGGGGAGCACCACTGGATGTATTGCCCCTGGCAGGCGTGCCCTCACAGGTCTTACAATGACCACTATGTTCCGGGCTGTAATGCAGGCTCAGGCACGTATGGAACAGTACACCAGGCAGGGACTTAGGGCACAGAGGGCACATAACACTGCTATCAATGACAGCATCCGTGACCTTGCCAGGGCCATCCGGACATACACTGAGGTCATTGATAGACATTGGGGGGAGACAATAGATGCCCTCCACAACATGTCTTCCTCAAGCCAGGACTGTGCGGGATAGTTGCGACGTCGATGCGGACGCATGCCAGCAACAGCAACAGCTGGCAGTGGTCGCGGACGGCCCACAGCTCACAGCCACTCATGTAGTGGCAGTACCAGCCCCAGCAATGCTGGGGCTGTCCTGTCCATTGTCCATCCCAGTAGACCACGTGCACGTGGCTCTGGCCAGTCCCAGCAGGAACATGGGTCCAGTCATTATACCTCTGCCTCTGATGACAGTTACCAGTCAGGGTTGGTACCCGATACCATCCGTAGCACCCCTGCCAGGCACAGATACTGTGTCCGTGGCTGGAGACAGTGATCTGTACAGCCAAGCAGGTACAGTCTGTGGCTGTCCCACAAACCACCATATATGGCAGCCACATGGTGGAGCTGTGTGCATGCAGACACACACACATTAAGCAAACAATTAGGGCTCACACATACACACACACATTACATCAACATTGGCCCATGCTGTACTGTTGTCCCACACACACACACACACACACACACACACACACACACACACACACACACACACACACACACACACACACACACACACAGACAGACATGTCGATTGGATGGGTCAATGCCAGGCTCTGGCAAACAACAAAACGCCCTGTGCATATAATGATACCTGTGCCACCTCCTGTCATCTGCATTATCGATGGAGGGACAGGCTAACATGGTGCTGATGCACAGGGTGATACTATAGCAGTGTAGCAATAATAGCGAGTTGTCAACAAGGAAGTCTAACTACATCCTTGTAGGTATATCTGAGCAGACATTATGCATCAAAGCCCTGATTGTCAATGCAGCATTGTTTATACCACTGTTAGGTCTGAGTATGTATTATCCACCCATGTGCCACTTGGCTAATGTGTGATGTGTTGCCAGCATGTGTTAGCGAGTGGACAGTACGTGTGTGATGTGTGCAGTACAGATTAGCAAGTGTACATCTGTGAACATGGTGGGTGCGCACTGTCTGGATGTACATGTATAGTGGACACATGGGACGTGTGGCATACCCTGTCGTACACATTATTAACATCCCATTGCATCTTTCAATGGCCAGTATGCATTCTACTACAGTTATGTACTAACATGGGTAGATGTGTGTATGACATGGGTTGACACTATGCTGCGGGTGATACCGTTAATATCAGTCAATGATTTGCAGTCTGGTAGTATATACAACCTCAACAGCATGACTATAAGCAATCATTGGATGATGTCCTGATAAATGACACACAGTAGTAGGGAACCCAGTATCAATTGGATCCTTCCGGTGCTACACTATAACACTAACCAGTGGTGATGACTACCACCCATTACTGTGACCACACCTGTGTGTCATATAGCCCCCTTAGGTACATGTAGACACATTAGGGATGTGTCCATCCAAATCTGGGAATGCATGGAATGGCCTACAATGCATTCCCTGGATGGGATGCATATCCTGCACAAGGGTATCATACAGACAGATACCTGTTGTGTGATACATGCTTTATAGCAGTTAGCCGACTATGGCATAGTCATCCTCATGTACTATACATACTATCCCGTCAGTACCACACCGGTGGTAGCCCTCAACATGTATGTCAGGTACCATTGTGTACATACAGACCCATGTTATGTCATGTGTCCCTTGGTATCCACATATCCAGAGGTATTGTGGAGTCCCAAGGTGTATCACAGACATTAGAGGTCTGAATGCATATCCACAAGGCAGTCGTACACCTATAAAGACTGTCCATTGTTGGCAGACTTTGTTGTGTATGACCATGTCTGACATATACCCCAGGCATATACCCTCACTCACACTACTCTTAAGTAACTGTGATGGGTGTGTGTGCCACAGATGACCTTGGCCACAGAACACAACAGTGGATGGCCATGTCATACATACATATGTGACCTACGATCTGAGTAGCAGTGGCACAACCTGTCAATGGAAACAAATGTATTCATGTAGTATGCAGGCTTCACACCTATGCACTGATTGAGGGGACATGTACACATATATATTTGCCATGCAGATACCTGATGTCTGCAATGCACTTACTATTGTCATCTGTCTGCAGTGCACTTACTGTTGCCATCATACTATGTCATACCATAGTAAAAGCAAAACCCCCACCATGTTGACCAACAGTGACACACACACAGTCAGCATTTGCAAGATTCAAACCCCTACCTAACTATGTTATGAAACAAGAGAGTGAAGCATTATCACTGCATGCTATTTGCTTTACTTGCTGGTTTTTCTTCTCCTGCTGTATTTGTAGGATGGTGACATCATCAGACTTTCCAAAGAGGAATGTACATCCTTTACTGAGTTTTCCCAGTCTCCAAAATGGAACACCTCTCAAAGGAAACTGCATACATATACACACAAACACACTTTGTAGGATTCAAACCCCTAACTATGTTATGATACTGGAAAGAGACACATTAACATGGAGTGCTATTCGCTTTACTGGCTAGTTTTCCTTCTCCTGCAGTATTTGTAGGATGGTGACATCATCAAACTTTCTAAAGAGGAATGTACCTCTTTTAGTGTGTTTTCACAGTCTCCAAAAAGGATACTCCTTTCAAAGACAATTGCACACATACACACAACCCCCCCCACACACACACACACACAGTTTGCATTATTCAAAGCCCTACCTAACTATGTTATAATACTAAAGAATGATGCTTTAACACAACGCGCTATTTGCTTCATTGCCTGGGTTCCCTTCCCCTGCTGTATTTGTAGGATGGTGACATCATCAGACTTTCCAAAGAGGAATGTACCTCTTTTAGTGTGTTTTCACAGTCTCCAAAAAGGACACTCCTTTCAAAGACAATTGCACACACACACTGTTTGCAGGATTCAAACCCCTATCTAACTATGTTATGATACTTGAGAGAGATGCATTAACACGGCACGCTATTTGTTTTACTGGCTGGTTTCCCTTCTCCTGCTGTATTTATAGGATGTTAACATCATCAGACTGGACATGGTGATGTGTGTACACTTTGTTTAATGCCATTCCAGGAATGGTCCATGTGGGTCAGCAGGTGTCAACAGCTTGAACATGGCCTCAGTATCCTTACCTTGTGTGATCTATCTGTGGACACATTGACATTCCGTCATATGTCAACACATATTTATGCACAGTTTCTTGGTTTTGTGGATACTACATGTGTCTGGGATGTTGATAAAGGGCTATTCAAAGTCTATGTGACACATGTGTAGATGTGTTCATTGATGTATGTCCTGGGTGGCTGCCTTGCAAACAGTCTAGCATGTTTGGGAACCATGATCCGCACATGAACATACCACAGTTGGTAGGGTTGTGTGTGTGTCAGCTTCCAATAGCTCTGTTTATGACTGCAACCATGATGGACTCCATGACCTTGCAGATCAGACCTCATAAGCATACTGGACTTGACTTCCCATGGTGTGTTGTGCAGCAACACTTGTGGGGAGTGCCATATGTAGCTGTGACACATTCAATGGTTCCACATCCTGTGTAGAGGGTGCAGCTCCGCTAACTATTCAGGTGCATGATCTGTTTGTTCTGTAGTTTGTGCATGACACATATTGGGAATCAATGTATTCCACCTGCTGCCATGCTTTTGACAGTGGGGGTAGCTGCTCGTCCATTCTACATGTGATATCTCCTGGTATGATGATGTGGACTATTGTCAGTGGGGGATGGCTATGTACATATGGGCCTGTCTGTCATGATGTCGGCATTGACACTCGTGTACAGTTGGCTCTGACTCAGGACATATATGCATGTACATTGATATTTATGACATAGCTAAAGGAGGTGCCGTGATTCAGTCTGGACTCCTTCTCAGCTCCTCTTTACAACACACTAACGAACATGAGCACTAATCCCTGTTATATTCTTTTACACACTTAACACCCTACTGATCCTTTGTGATCAGGCTACAGAGTATGTCATGATAATATCCTGGCATGTTCAGGGGTCGGTTTTGTGTGTACTCTTCACTCCAGCTGGTGGATATTGGGATATTGACACAATGTCACATCTGCCTCATATACACAGACAACCCTCTCCTCCTCCCAACAAACTCAGATATATGTGTGAGATGCACCTATATAGACATACTGGGAGCTGAAGTCTCTCGACCCATGACTGGCACAGTGTATCAGGTGGTGAAGGTAACCACACACACCACATATCAGTCTCACATATCCTCTAGCAACAGCACTCAAACCACATTAGCACACATTGACATACTCAGATGCTGTAAATGTACTCTACCTAAGCAGCAGAGACCTCCAAAGCAGACACACACACACCTGCTACCCCACTACAATACCCACATATCACTAAGTTCACAATGTCAGTGTGCCACACAGTCACTGCCCTTCGGGCTAAACAACACACCTAATACACTTGTAATAGGTGACACTTATGTTCAGACACACTGACGTACCACTCACCATCCCTGACAAGGGAATAGTCACTTTGGGCTGTCTGTTGGATGCCAGGATCTGCCGCATAACACATACAGTCAGGTCACTCCAAAGCAAGTACAAGATTGGCACAATCATTGTCCATGCTGGTGTGTGTCACCTCAGACGTTACTCCCTGGACCACATGACATGATACATGGAGGTACACTCTGATCATGTAGCCCAGGCCAGTATGACCCTGACCTTGTCTAGCATCTTACACCCACCAATTATGATGTCACAGTATACGGACACGCATATCACATTTAACAGTTGGCTAACAAATTTGTTTCATTCATAGGGGATTCAGTGTCTGTCAGCGTATGGAGACATGCTCAACATGCCATGTAGCTTCACTATGGACAGCTTGCACCTGTCACCCTTGGACTTTGGTATGCTGGCTAAGGCTCTTTCTACCACCAGAGTGCCTTTTTTACGCAGGGCTCAGAAGACAAACCCACCTCCATAGACATTACAGGTTAAATGAAACTAAGGGTAATGCTGCTCAACAACAGTTGTGTTAACCTCATATTGTGGCCACTCAGGACTCTCCTCAGTATGGAGGAGAGCAATATGTGTGCACTGACAGACACCTGGTTCAGGCTCGCTTATGCACACCAGCACTACCAGGTTATGTTTCATACCATGCTGTCTGACAACAAGACTTGGAACAGACAGCACAACTAGGGGGAGTATCCATATACATCACAGATACACACACCTCCAGGTTAGTAGCTCTGCACAAAGCATCACAAACCATACATAGACAACTACCATTGTGCAATACTGCCTTTCAGTTTGTTGCCTGCTACAAAACACACTCCCAAACTCAGGAACTACACTCAGCTTTTGTGGGAACTATGGAGAATATGCAGGTCTCCACAGACACCATTATATTGTGTGACTTCATATACACACATTTTGACTGGGGATACTACTCCGACAACCTCACCCAACAGTCACTATAATTTGTGGACTTATATGCTTTGGCACAACCAGTCAGCACAGCCACAAGGGGGAATACATATTGGACCTGCTCATCACCAACATGGGGACTCTATGTTCCACACCAGCGATATACCCCTCATTGGTAAGGTCAGAACATACATGTATGTCACAGGACATACATATACCCACCACACACCCATCCTGGGTAATCTTGGTGAACTTCTCAAGAGCCAACATCTCACTTCACCGAAGCAAGGTGGTATCCTTCAGAGATCCTGAGACAGTGGCATATACTGCTCACACTGCTGCATCCTTTACATACACATTCTATGGACACCTAGTGGACTGCATGGATTGTGCTGTCCCAAATAACAACAAGACCCACTACTACAATGGCAGGGGACCTGTCTGGTAGACCCCAGCCATTAATAAGCTGTACAATGTCAAGAGGATGCTACTACATGATAGAGCACAGTCCCAGACTGGGAAGGCATCTGTGATCTGTACTAGCAGACAGCTACAATCACTCATGGACTTTTCTAAGCGACGCTTCTACCAGACAATTGCACCTGACATGTAGGACCATCACACAGCCTTCTTAAGTTATGTCAGGAACCTGGGTGGACACTCACTGATATGCTGTGAGTTACTGCATACTGACTAAACCTACCCTGAACAAACTGGCATTGCCTACATCCTGGCAAACAGGTTCAGTGCAGATGTCTCCCACCCACCCCCCCTAAGGAGCAACTATCCATCCCAACAGAGTATAACCTCCCTGACATCACACAGTAACAGGTGAGTGCTGCCCTCCCCACAGCATACATCACAGTATCAATGTGACCAGATGGTGTCCCAGCCTGCATCATACACGAGCATCATGACAAACGCAACCCTCACATTACATCACTGTTCAATATCAGAGTTACCACAGGATATGTACCCAAGGAATGGCGTACTGCGACAGTGGTCCTGCTCCACAGAGTTGGTGCCACAGTGGACCACAGACAATATTGCCCTATAAGCCTATGTAGCCTGTTCTGCAAAGCTATGGAGCATATTGTCATAGGACTCTTACACATAGACATCGGGAACCCACAGACACTGTGTCCTACTCATTTCAGCATTATTGTGGGCAGATCTTGCCTCTTGAACCTGTAGATATTCTTCAAATGGCTAACAGGTCCATCGACATAGGGATGGCTATCCACACAGCCTACCTGAACCTTGCAAAACCATTCAACACAATAACCCACTGGGCCATTATGCATAGGCTCACCAGCATCAATTTGGACACATATCTCACACAATGGATTGATACCTAGATCAGGGATAGCACCCACATGGTCAGGATTGCAGGTGCCATGTCTGACTATACACCAGTTACACATGGCATCCCACACAGCTTGGTCCTGGGATCTCTCTTGTTCAGTATATTTTTGTCTTACATACAGGCTATCACAGGGGGAATATGGCTGAACATGTTTGCACTTGACTGCAAACTGGGTGCCACTATCAACTCTCCAGCTGCCACATGCATACTCAATCAGGGTCTCACAGAGATGGATGACTGGTGCCTGAGCCATGGCCTACAGCTAAATGCCATTAGTTGCATAGTCATCCCCTTTGGAAGTAACAACATGGCCACACATTACCACACAGGTAGTACTCTATTACATACGGTAGGCGTTGTTAGGAGTTTGGGGACATCACTTGTTCGTACTGTCGCCTTTAATATTCACATTGCCAAAGTGGTTGGACACACCTGCTATGTGTGCCACCTTATCCCATATGGTTTCACATCTAGATCGAGTGAGGTCATTGTGCCCCTATACTCATCACATCCATGCTTGGTTACAATGCCACATTTGGGGTGTACCTTACCTAACACCTGCAGCAACTGTACTGGCCACGGACGGTCCTCACCAAGCAGATCTAGGGACTCACACAGATGCCGTGCACAGTTCAGATGCAGTAACTCCAGCTCTACTCAGTCGCTTACCACCTACTCAGATATGATGTGTGCCTGTTGTTTACAGCTATACCCAAACCAGTATTACTGGACATGCGCCACCTCAGGATATCCAACTCCCTTGGAGCTACACACTGCAGGGATGTATACCTCAGCACAGATGTTAATAGGACATTTTGGAGGGACAGATTCTTATCCCAGAGGCTCAACTCACTACAGAATGTAATCCCAGTTTCACATAGGCAGAGCCACCCAATGACCACCTACTGGAGACATCTTGACGACTGTATGGGTGATTGTATATTTACCCCTGGGATACCCTCTGTGTCCCTGCTAGACAGGGGCACACTAGCATAAATGTACATGGGCTATCTTGTGTGACCTACTATTCACACACACAGTGTAGTAATGTGACAGGGTTACGAATGCCAAACACACTCTGGCTAGGCTTGTACATGCCCTAGGGCAGATAGCCTAGTATCAACCTCTGAACCTATGCTTATGTTCATGATGCACAATGTTTATTGCTGATACTGTTTGCAGATTGTTATCATCTTTGCTTTACCAGTTTCCATGAAGAACTTCAGTATCTGCAGAACATATTTGATTATGACAGGGTTCCACTATATTATAGATGTGTCTGTTGTCATATAACTGTGTGCACAGGGCAGATTGCTGTATAGTGACAGGTTCCTGGGTTAACACATGCAACTGCCAGATATGCGTGGCCCACTGCTGTACTCAGACATAGCCTAAGTGTGTGAGCATGCCCAGTTCTGACATTACAGGTTTTGTTGCCTGACATTTGTCTCATTTATTCAAGTGTGTGAGCATGCCCGGTGTGAACCTTCAGTATGTTGCTATCTGAGGTCCGCTACATTTGCTGATGTGTGCGAACATGACCAATATTAACATTTATATTGTGTGTGTTGGAAGTCAGGTTCTGTTCTCACTGCAGGACTCACCTTTGTGTCATAACTCAACAAGGATTATGCTGTGCCTGCAGTGTTTCCATGGAATACTTTGCATAAAAATATCAACACTCCATCATACAGGTGTACCACTGCAATACTGTCATGGTTTAGTGGTTCAATACTTTGGCTATAATGCACAGTATCCTGGGTTCGAAGCCCATCACTGCTTTATAATTTCATATTGAGCAGACCAGACTGCTTAAGGGCCTGTTAAGCAAATATGAGCATGTGGGCTTTTGTTTAGCTATGCCCTACTTAGACCAGGCTTGTCCGACATTGCTCAATATTCACCCTCATTGCTGGACATTGCCCAATATTACTGAACATTGACCACAGTTGTGCTAGTTGGTGAGTGTGATTTTGTTTGCATATACTACATGGTGGTAATTGCTGTTTAGCACTGCTTTATATTGCTTAACACATGCCATTCATGCCTTAGGTGGTGCTGCAGGGCTGCCTATGTCAGATGCACATACTACACTCCCTGCACATGTTTGGAAGCAGGTAGTGTCAACTTAGGCATCCCTTTTACTTTATGTGTGAGTTGGTGAGGGGTATCATTTCCAGAGTTCCTACTGAGCCAGTGTATGTGCTATGCGTTGCCTCTTTGCCAAGGCCAAAGCATACTGGGCATGCCTCCTTCTGCCTACTGGGGTGGGCTCAGGCTGTTCCTCCTCTGAGTCACGCTCTGCCTGTGATGGCCTTGGCAATGGTGGGGGACTGTTTGGCCCAGGCCTATGCTGGTCTTGCTGCAGCTGTTTTTACAGGATCATATAACGTAGCATAGCACATACCATGACAATTTGGGTACATGTAGTTGGTGAGTACTGCAAGGCTCCACCAGATGTGTCCAGGCACCGGAACCATGGCTTGAGCAGCCCAAACACATGCTCTATTACATTACGTGTTTGTGCGTCTGCCTCATTATGGTGTTCCTGTTCAGGTGTTTGTGCGTTTCTGATGGGTGTCATCAGCCACGGCTCCAGTGCATAGCCAACATCCCCAACTAGGTGACCATGTGGAATGTCCCCATTGGCAAATGTCTGGTACAGCTGCGTCAGATGCCAGATATGGGAATCATGGTAGCTTCCAGGGCAGCCTGCAGACACATTCAGTATTATGCCCTGGACATCACACATGACCTGGCAGTTGATGGAGGGGAAGCCCTTGCGGTTGAAGTAGACTCTACCCCGCTCGCCGGCTGGTGCTTTGATGCATATGTGCATGCAGTCTCTTGCACCCACCACCTCAGGGTATTCCGCTATTTGCTGGAAGAGACGCATATTGCTGGCCAATACCTCAAGGGAATTGGGGAAATATACATGATCACCGACATGTGCTGACATGGCATCCAGGAACTGGTGCAGTACCCTGGATGCTGATGCCTGTGATATCCCCATCATATCACCAGTTGGTCTCTGGAAGGTACCTGTTGCTAATATTCTTAGGCCAACACATACATTGGTTTCCACTGGAATGGGTTCCCCTTTGTTGGTTCTGTGTATGAGGAGTGGCCTGCACAGCTCAACAATTTTCTGCAGGAGGTCTCTGTCCACTCTATAGCGCTCCACTATCTCCAGCTCATGTAGCCCCTGGTAGGTTACCCTGGGCCTGTACACTCTTCTCTGTCTCCTCACTGTGGGTTGTCCCGCAGCATTTCCATTGTCATCACCCTCAGCATGTTGCATATGTCGCCTTATAACAGCAATGGCAGCCCCTAACATTTCTTTGTCTCAGTAAAGCTTTTTCAGTTTTCACTTCTATTAGCTTACTGCAGGGTCTGTTGTGAGAAACATAATGGACTGTTGTTGGCAGAGTTTGAAGTGCTAGGCTGGGCTGGGCTAGTGTACTGCCTGTGTAATTGCCTGATTCTGATTGTTTTCACCTGCTAGCTCTTCTAGTACTCCCTGGTAGCTTCCTACTGTTTGCTGTGCTTTCTTTTTCCTTTCTGTTTCCTCAGGAGAGAGCGCTGCACACACAAGCGCAAACACGCTCACAGCAGCTCACACGCGTGCACACATGCTTACCCGGACTAAAACTTGCTTATTCGGGTTAACATGCGCGCACACCAGTGCAAACACCCTTACAACTCTTTAAACAGCCTTATACATGCTTACTCCGGCTTAAACGCGCACACTCACGCTTACACGCATGCACTCTGTCTTACCCGGGTTTACAGGCACGCACATGCTCGCATGCACACTCAGCAAGACACTTTGGTGTTATCCACGGTATACACCTTCCATTTCTTGGCTTTCCCTAGCCTACCTGTTGACACACCTCTTTCCATGATGTCTAACTGACAGCGGACACATGCCGCACTGCTCCAATGAACTTCACTTCTTTCAAACATACCCCTCTCATGATGTCACCTATCTTCTACTCTGTTACTCCCCATATCCTACTCCTACACTCCACTGACTGTGCTCATTTGCTATGTAAACTAGCGATTCACTATCCTAACACTCATTTACATAGGATTGCCTACTAATGCTTGGTTACATATCTTAGACTGAGCTTCCCCCCTTAGCAACCTCTACTCAGTGGCCATGTTGTCTTCAGCCTGCCATTCCCTTGCATTGTACATTAACAATTTCAATTAAATCCAAATTTGTGGGTTATAATTTTTAGTATTCTGTGTTTTAGAGCACAGCCCGTTTGCGCGGCGCTGCGCTACGCTTAAACATTGGAAATCGGCATAAAAGAAACTATTTCTATTTTAATTTTGCATCAGAGAACATTTCCAATGGCCGTATATTTGGCCATTGGCATGCTTCCTACACTGGATGCAACCTTTATTTGGAGCTGTCACGGCACCATTTTGCTATTTGCAGAACAGTACTCAGTTGTCAACTGAGTACATGTCTGCAAATAATACTGCTCTTACTCGGACATGTTCGGGTTTCCTGAATTGCAAATCTACCTCATTTGCTTGCCTTTCACCTGCAATTGAGGTGATTTGCATGTCCCAGCCCTGTCCGTGTAAGAGCCGTTTTAGGAGCTCTCTTACACGCCCCTACAGGCTGTTCCTGGATCGCTTGTCGGACATGATGGCTGCATGGAGTCTTACTCTACTCTTAGACTCCATGCAAGCCATCGTGAATCTGGCCCTAAATGATTTTATACAGAGATTAAGTTGTAATTCATGGTACCCTAGAGAATACAGTATAAATCTATTTGTTTTACTCGTTTTATTAAAATGCACAATTAAATGTTTGCTTACAGGTATCATGTAATCTGTGTACATTGTTGGTACTTTTACAGGACATAAAATACAGCAGCCAGGTATTCAGAAATTAAAAACAGCACACTGTGTAATGCTAAACTAGGCATACTGCTCAACGTCTTAGAGAAAGAAATCTGGACAATGCCATAAATAACGGGGGGACAAAAGCCCACAAATAGAGACAAGTTTTACATATTGCTTTTACAAACTTAGAACATTGATAGAATAACAGGTTTTGCATTAGCATGGATTTTCTGAAGGGTATAAAGTCTGAAACTGAAATGTCTGTCATTATTTTCTGACTTCAGTCCTCAATGATTTGCCAGAAATCCACAATTTTATGAGAAACAGAGCAAAAGTATGAAGCAAAAATCTGGACATTCTGCAAAAATCTTTATAGCTGAGAAGTATGCATGCAGGGCATATCCAATTCAGAGATGTTTGTAGCACAATCACGAGTATGAAAAATTGTGTGGTCATTAGTATATACTTTCATAAGCACCATATTTGTGGGTGAATGTGAAAATATTTTATTTTGGTATGTGTGAATATGGATGTTATTATCAACATGTCTGTTAATTATAAAATGTGTCCATATGTGAATAAATTGCCTATGCACATGCATACACATAGGCGTATGCATGCACATTACTCAGGCAAAAATAAAAAATAAAGATTGGCATATATACATGCATGTATACATACACATATGTATGTATGTGTATCTAATTATCTATCATGATACATATGTAAATATTCAGGTGGAAATGAAGTCACAAATCATGTTTTACATTTGCCATTACTATTTTAGATGATTTGGGTGGTGATAATGATAATCACCAATGACTTTGTTCGATGTTTTGTGTTTTGAACAAATTCATTGATGATTATACATTGTACATACACACACGCGCGCGCGCGCACACACACACACACACACACACACACACACACACACACACACACACACACACACACACACACACACACACACACACACACACACACACATAAATATGCTCAGAACACATTATTGATTAAATTTAGAGGTAGTTACACAGAAGAGGGTGTGGATAACAGAGTGGAAGACAGGGACAGTACAGTAATGAGATGCAGGCTAGTTACCACCCAGATGTACTAAAAGTATAATTCCACATGGTAGGATAACAGCTGAACTGTTTGTGTTGCTGGGAAAGAGAATTGTCAAAAAACTATGTAAACAATGTATGAATGTTGTATATCTGGCATGATATTATTGTATTCCATAATAAGTCATTATGGCCACATTACTCTTTAATGTTTAACTGACCCTCAGCATTATGTCAGACATTTGCATAAACCTAAAATGTGACATCAACAGACTGGCCATACCTTGTGTGTACTATTGTAGACATTTGACAAGGTGATGGCAGTCCTATACTTGGGCTGAGCAACACATCCTTGTTTTCATTTGATGCATTAAGGTATGGGGTGTGGTATGTGTGGTACTGTAGAGTTTATCATCAATCCATAGCAATGAGAGCAATCACCAGAGATGACATGTTGAGTGGGAACACTGTTCTGTCACTGGCATGATATTTGTAGTCTTGCTGTCTAGACAATACATTTTGTGTGAGTAGACTATTACTCATTCAGGGGCTGGGGTGTGCTTGTATGGTTTGGGTCATCCAGAAGTGTACTGGCAGGCCTTATGTAAATGTTATTGTTCATTCATGTCTTGCTTAGTCTTCCAGGATGACAGTAGTGCATCTGTATATGTTTTTAGGTTTTGTCACTTCTCTTAAATACACAGCACTGTGTTATGTGATGCTATCATGTAGCCGATCTAAGATGTGATTAATAGGTCTGTGAATACTACTCATGGGTCTGGACAATAATACTGGTTTGCTAGCATGTGGTGATGTCAAAATGAAAGAAGTGTGCATACTTAGATTCATATATTCATGGGTTAACTGTAGGATACTGATCCAGAGGAACATCAGTAGCCAGACCACAACATCCCATATTGTAAGTACCCAGTAGCATGACTAATTTATATCTAGTTTTAGGCCCCTTTCAATGACGTCTTCAGGGGCCAGACCCGGGCTGTAATTGTGATTGCCCATCCATGCATCCAGGTTATGTTTAAAGAGGGACAGGGAGCTATTTTGCTTTATATCCAAAGGAAGTCTATTCTGTTAATGGGAGATTCTCTGAGATATACAGCTGTCTTGCCAGCAGGACCTATTTATGTTATGGTAGAAGATGAGTTCTCTTGAACAGTTGTTTACGATGCTACTAATTCTGCAAATGTGTAGCAAGTGACAGTGGACTGGATCCTATAGCAAAGCAGGAAAAAGAGAAAGTGCTTTAAGGCTGTCTGGGTAGCTCAAGAAAAACATACACTTGATTATTGTAATGAAGAAACAATGCAGCCTGTTAAGGTCATGTGCTTAGGCAAGTGCATACCATTGGGGACATCATACTCTATTAATCACCCCTGGTGATTAGGGTAAAGGATTTCCTAACATTAGTCGATACAAAATGACAAAAGGATACCTAATTGTCAGTGAAAGTCCTCAGGTCCCTAATGACTGAGACAGTGTTGGTTAAAGACATAGTACTAGTGCTGAATTTCTTGGCATGTAGTTTTAGGCTGTGCTCTAGGCACCACTTATTGTTGCGTGCTAGTCCCTCATGAAAATTCTGGAAATCAGATGGTGAGGTATTGACAACTCCGAACTTGGTAGCTACAATTTTTTGATGTCAACCTTAACACTGTAGAAGTAAACCAATGATAAGTGGTTCTGGAATTGATCACTGTGGGATACCACATGTAAATACTATTTTCAAAGAGAGCATGCCTCACAAACAATAGAGTTACACCCATTAACCAGTTTGCTATCTAGCAGGTAACATACAAGTTTACAATGACAGTAGTAACCTTGAAGTGCACTTCTGAAACAGTTATGTGCACTGCATACATAGTTTCACCAAAAGACCTGCATTATCAGATACGTAGCATATCTGAAATTTATAGACATTCAAGAATGCCTAGAATTTCAAGTCTGTCAGTAACACATGTAGCGGCTATTGTTTTTAAACCACATGAATATAAACATAGATTATGTGTTACATACATACATAGAAAATAGCTACTATAACTTGTCTAAACATAGAGTTATCAATGGCATGAGATTTTGTTGGTAGGACTTAATTTTTACCGCCTTAGTAAAAATGTATCCCTCTAGTTACCTACTGTAATATACTAGGAATGGTACTGAAAAGAATAAGGGGATATGTATAAACTACATTTGCTTCAACTTTCAAATGCTAATCAGTGTAAACTAACTTACTTCAGTCAAACATTCAGGAAAGATGTGAAAGTTGAAAACATTTTACCACAATGAATGACAGAAAAAAGTGAGAAAATAAATTCAGTAGGATGGAATCGCTATTAGAGAAATAGTTATGGTGTGATTTCCGAAGGACAACATACAGCATCAGCTAATGAGAAAATGCTTTTAGAATAGTGATTAGATTCAGTTCCAAAGCTGCATGACATTTTTAGAGAAAAGATGTAAAATATGTTATTCTTTTAGAATATTTGGACATTTGTTAGTCAACATGTTTATTTGCAAGGTACAACTGTCCAAAGCAATGCTGTGCTGTAAAATTAGAGAAAATCTATATGATTATAAAAGCATACCTACATCAATACACACACACACACACACACACACACACACACACACACACACACACACACACACACACACACACACACACACACACAGACAAGCAACAATAGAACAGACCATATGAAATATAATTGCCAGTGAAGGGAAAAGGATTTGTAGCAACAAGTATGAAAAATACCATTGCCTAGGCTTGAATAATTATCAGACACAGTTTTGCAAAAAACAAGTACATAATTGCTCATGAGCGGGGGAAGGAAAATACAAATGGACAAATTGCATCTGTAAGTTCTAAGCACTTCCTCTAACAACCACCACTGAGTGTGTGTAATCTGACCTGCAGTATGCTAAAAAGGCTCTTTGAAAACCATGCCTCTAGGTGAATATGTGACTTACACAGTACTAAAATGTAAACAAACTCCTCTAGCAAAAAATCTGAGATAGTGTCCCAATATGTTTATGTCTTTGAAGATGGAACTTGGAAGCTTGAAAACAAAGCATTTGGGCTACATTTTGCATCACGTAAAGTACATGTAAAATACATTTAAAATATTGCTGTTATCTTACCATTTAAATCAGTTTTGTGTGTTGTGTTAACTCTTTATCTGAAGTTACAGCTATTAATTCAAGACATTTTTATAGTCTATAGTATTTTTCAAGTGGTTTTTGTGCTGATCCTAGGTGTTCTAAGTAGGCACTTTTTCACTAGTTCTCTTGTAAATTTGTTTCCTACCCATTCAGCCATTTCCTGTTGTGCTTTCAAACTTGGAGGCTTTTACGCTGCCTACCCCTTCTGTAGTGGCAGCTGGTGACATCAAATCAAAGGGGGGCTGCAGGAGACAGTTAAATGGGTGGGGCCAATGGGAAGGAGTGTGACCAACTAGAAAAGGGTGGAGCTATGCTGAAAACCACAAAAACTGAGACTTTAATTAAATACGCTGCCCTGGGTGCCAAACCATCATTATGAGAACCCAATCAAGGCAAAATGAAGTGTAGAAGCAAAAAATATTTCAATGCAATGGCTACATGACAGCTTACCTAATATCTAGATGGAAACAAAAAGGTTGTGAGACATGAAAAATAAATTACTTTTTAAATAAATTACTGGAATGCCAATCAAAATCATGTAACATGCTGAAAGTAGCAATCTCTGTGATACCCCCACTTGTAAAACTGTTTCTTATCCAAAAAAGACCTGCTGCCTGACAACTATCTACTTGTTTCATGGGGAAAATGATCAAAGTAAAAAATGAACATCAATCTTAAAGGATTAAAGCTTAAAGGATTACTGCACAGGTTATGGTCCACACATGATATATTGGCATTCTGTTTAGTTAATGGGTAAAGCCTGAAAAGTTGACTGCAAGTCTCCAACAAATGTAATGAGCTTCTGAAAATAATGCAGTCCTGTCCTTTATTACAAATACTGTCATATGCATTTCAATACCTAAGGCTTATACGTTATCTAGTTATGTAAATATTCTCTGCATGGCAACAACAAAAAGGCTTCCAATGTTGGTAATTCTTTAACAGTATGCTTATTAAAGCTTACTTGCATCTTACAATCTCAGACAAGTCTACCTGATGGTCATTAAAGCATTGCTACTTAAACACAGAGCAACAGGGACTGCAACAACATGCATTTTCTGAATAATAAGGCGCATAAATCAACAGTATAAAACTATGACAGAAAACTAGAAAATTTTGCAAAATCAAGGACAGATGAAAACCACTGTAGTACTTGTATCTACCTTGGATGGGGGGATACTCTGCACACTTACCCTGCATAACTGCTCTTTGCCTTGCTTGGGCACATCCAGAGTCACTACATGGGGGAGTGGGATGCAACAAGTATGTCATAGTTTGAAATGTCTCTGGCTGACGGTGATGGCCCTGACACATTTGTCATACCTCTCAATCTCCGAGCAAGAAATCTGGACAAAGCCATAAACAGAAGTGGGACAAAGGCCCAAAAATAAGGACAATTCTTAAATATTGCTCTTATAAACTTAAGAAAGATAATAATAGAATAGTAGATCTTGCATTAGTATGAATTTTTTAAAGGGTATGAAATCTGAAACTGAAATGTCTGTCATTATTTTCTAACTTCAATCTTTAATGATGTGCCACTAATTTGCCAGAAAACCACAATTTTATGAAAAATGGACCAAAAATGTGATGCAAAAATATAAAATAGCCACATAATACAGTTGGGAACCTGTCAAAGAAGGGACACTTTTTTAAATATTAGTACTGTTAAGTTGAGCAGCTGACAAAATAAGATAATCTACATGCATTTCTGAAATAAAAGTAATCTGTAACTCTGATCATTACAATTATTTATTAATTGTACACCCTCCACATTTTCTTCCAAAATTGCCATTTTGCAAAGGGATTATTACGGGGAGAGCAACATTTTGAGCCAAAGTTGGGGACAGTTGAGAGGTTTGGATATACCTAATTTTATAAAGCAATTTATTTGCGCTTACCTCTCAACCTCTTAATGTAGCAAATCTGGATAAGGCCAAATATATTGGGGGAACATACAGACAGTACTAAAATTGCTCTTGTATAAACTTAGACAGTTGACAGAATAACAGATCTTGCTTTAGCATGCCTTTTTCTGAAGGGTATGAAGTCTTAAACTCAATGTATGTCATTATTTAGTGACTTCATTCCTAAATGATTTGCCAGAAAGCCACAAATGTTATGAGGAACAAATGAAAAATAAGAAGCAAAAACCTATTAATTCTGCAAAAATCTGGACAGTTGAGCGGTATAGTTCAGCTGAGGCTGTCTTTGAGTTTGCTGTCCTTCCGGCCTCACAAAATCCCGGTCGAATGGGGCCTCCCCCCCGCAGCCATTCCAATGTCCCATTACTTGGCTATTTTACTCCATTTACCATAAACAATGTAATATGCATACTGCTTTACTTCTACAATGATTTTGATTTCATTTAAAAGTTTTATTTTACATTTTACAGCACAAACACTAACAGACATCTGCTAAACAAAGCAATGCAGTCTCACAATGAAAATAGACAGCATTAAAACTTCTCTCCCCTTGAAACTCACATTCATTGAAACAACAATGAAACCCACATTCAAAGAAAATACATCTGGCCAGTGCCAGATAAAGATGAACTATTGGCTGTTTTCAAATCATAGACCCCTTGCAGTACACACACACATAAAACATACACATGTTCTTTGATACACCTTCCTGATTGTATTAAATTATATTCCTTGTATAATACAGTAGAGTTGTTAGATGGCATTTTAAATGTATTGTTTTGAATAGTTTTCCAGTAAACAATGAAACAAATTGCATGCAACAGTAATGAAAAAACTGCCAAATTCAGAACATTTCCATCATAAACATCTACTCAAACTTCTACAATCCACCAGTATCAGTAAATATGTACAATCTTAGCAGAAGTAAAAGTCATCTAAATAATTCCATATTAAAGAGATGTGCAACTAATGAAGAGGGTGCTGATGGCAAATAGCTTTATATTTCATTGTTTCATTGTTTCATCTACAAATAAAGTGCCTGTTGCCCTTGAGGAATAAATTACCTATGTTAATTTAAAAAATGATAAGCTAGTAATATTGCTATATGGAATGGATGGCAAACTGATAGGTTGATAGTTTATTTATTTATTTATTTATTTTACATTTGTTGACCGGGCTAGTCTAACTGGATACATGTCCATTTTCAGCAGAGGCCCGGGGAGAAAAGCTCCAAGCATAAGCAATAACAATGTAAAAAAAAAGGAAACAAGTGTAATAAAGTCATATAAGGTAACAGTACTATGGTAACATTGGTAAAAGGAGAAAAGTAAAATGGCATTAAAAAATATCGACTATAAACATTCAGATAAAAGTTAAACTAAATATAAATAAACAAATCCATTAGATAGAATTAGGGTATGTGTAGAAAGATTAAAGTTCTTAAATTTGATCATATTACTAAGATTAAAGCAAGAAGAGAAGTAACTAGTTTTGGAGGCAAAGAGTTGGGGGGAGGGGTAGGGTAAGAACAGGAGTGAAATAAAAGTTACTAGGTATCTCCGTCAAAGAGGACATTCTCATGACTGCAGCATCCACCCCCTTTAAAAGTACAACACTCTACAATATCAGCAATGCATCTACATATTGTGGGAGTAAAACCCACAACCTTTTTCATCAAAAGCAAGTGCACTACCTGTTATGCTATTAGCAATACAAGTGGGCTCAGCATAAGCAGCACAAAACTTCTCTTTCCCTGAAGCTCTTAGCTCCTTGTAAAATCCGCTCGACACTCAACTGCATTTTTCAACTTTGCAGAACATGAGCACAAGAAATTTGGAAAAAGCAAAAAAATTAATTGGGGAAGGAACAAAAGCCCAAAAACTAGGAATACATTTTAAACATTGCTCGTATAACCTGGACAGATGCTAGAATAAAATGCTGTGCTACCACCATGCATTTCACTATCAAGTCTTGGTCTCAGGACCCTATTCACTGCTGTCAGAGCTACATACCACTATGCCAAATCAGCTGTTTTTTGAAAGACAGGAAGAGTAAAACTTAAATGGCTATCATTTAGTGAATTCAGTTCTCACCATAGCTCTCAATGTCTTTGCACAATACACCTGGACAAAGACAATAATGGGAGAATACAGCCCCAAAACATATTCAGTGACTTCAGTTCTCACCATAGCTATCAACCTCTTAGCACACAAAAAAAACCTGCACAAAACAAATAATGGTGGAATACAGCCCCAAAATTACGGACAAATTTCAACTATTGATCTTATAAACTTAGAAAATTGCTAGAATAAAATGTTTTGTGTTACCATGTACTAGAATATGTAGTCTCAAATTCAAATGTCTGTCATTATTTACAGAATTCAGAATACAGAAAACCACAGATTTTATGAGGAACAGAAGAAAAATATGAGGCAAAAATCTGAATGCTTTTCACAAGTGGTGGTGGGTAGGAAATTCAGGCTCTTGCTACCTGCACCCAGGGTTAAGGGTTTGAGCTCGAGTTACTCTCACGCCACCAGTTATAGTTAACACACACACACACACACACACACACACACACACACACACACACACACACACATGCACACGCACAGCCATCCACATAAATCTGGAGTTGTTCCTGGGCCACTTTTCTGAGTTGGTGCTGGAATAAGCCAAGCCATAGCCAGTTTCCTGTTTCTCAAAACATATGTCTGCTCGCATGTGTGCTCTGCCTCTGCTTGTTCCAAGCACGCACCAGACTGCGGACCTTGCAGTCTGATCCCTTTCCAGTCTATGTGATTGTAACCGCATAGACTTCTGGGGCATCTGTAGACTGCTGCCTTTTTTCTGAATCCAGACTGGTTAAACAGCAGTCCGGATTCAATTTTCTAAGCAGGCATGTGTGGAATTCCAGGATTTTTTTTTATTTTGTTTTACAGCTGGGGGTGAGGGCCTGCAGTCCTGCAGTCCAATATCATGAGCCACCACTGCCCTTCTGTATACCTATCCTTACAGGCTCCTTTCAGTCTCATCCTCTGTATACTTGGCCCTGGACTCTCTTCCCAATTTTATCTCCTTTGTTCATCTTACTGGTTACTGACAGAAGGACCTCACCTTACACCATTAGGGCACATGAGATCACCTCCACCAGGAGACCGGTTACCAGCAAAGTACCCCAAGGATCTGAGATGGGCCTGTTCCAGTTTCGGAAGTCAAGGCTAATATCAAACATCTCTGGCTCATCAACTTTCTAGATGACTGTAAATCAGGAGCTATCATAGCTTCTCTCCACAACACCAACATCCTACAAAAGGGTCTAACACAAACAAATGACTGGTGTCAAAGCCAGTGATTAAAACTCAATGAGAAGAAATGCATTATAGTCTCCTTTGGGAAATTGGCCACCCAAGCTAATTACAATGTTGATAATCCCCCTTAAGAGTTGACGTTATGCTTAGGGAATCTAGCCTTTGACCAACACATAGCCAAGATAGTAACAAACTCATTCTGTGTCACCCAACTTATAAGCAAGGGTATTGCATCCAGGTCCAAGGAAGTTATTGTACCACTGTACTCAGCACATATCAGACCCATCATTGAGTACAATGCCCTGTTTGGCATGTACCTGATCTGGCACTTGCAACAGTTGGAATACTGTTAAAGGTTTTTCTCCAGGAGAATCCAGGGTATGAATACCCAACCCTACACAGATTGCCTTAAGACCCAGTCTCTGTACTCAGTCTCCTACAGGTTACTGAGAGGCAATCTATGCTTAGTATATAAGGCATCCTCATATCTAGCTCTGATGGATCTCTTGCACATCTGTAAAATAAACACCAGAGACACTAGATCCAAGGACCTAGAAAATTCTAGAGAGTCCTATATGTGCCTCGAAGGATCGCTGTGCTGTGGAATAAACTCCCCATCTATTTGAAGCAGAGTTTGTCTCTAACCTTTTTCAAATTAAATCTTAATCATTGGAGGAAATTAGAAATTCACCCCTGGTCTGGGCCCATGTGTCTGATGGACAGAGCTTTTAATCCACATCTAACATACCCCTTACATACATAAGCATTAGCTGCCTCCTTACAAACATACCCCACCATATAGACTTCAAGGAACTCAGGGACAAAACGGAGTTGAGTTGCATGGCTAGGCTTGTAAAGACCCTGGTCATTATTAGTCTAGTATAAATGTATGAACCTATGACCTTATAGCACCTGCTTGTTGTTTTAGGGTTTCTCACATCATAATGATGTTAAACGTTGCTCTTTTCTTTGTGCAAAATGATATAATTGAATTCTGTTATGTTTCTTCCAGTCTCTGTTGTGCAATGCAGTGCTATTTACATTGTATATTGTGCAAAAAGCTTCAATCAGAGAAACAAAACACTTCAGCCTACATATCTATGTTTATGGCTTCTGTGCATCTGTATGCTCTGACACAGTATCTGAGTGGATCCATTAGTGTTTGTGGAGGAAGAGCTACTGTCTGTGTGCACACACACACATGTGTATATATGTGTGTATGTGTGTGCCTGTGCGTGTGTTATTCGTAAGATGGGAGTTGGTGCCTGTATGCCCTCCACTTGGTACTTGTGTTGCAGCACACATGTAAAGGTACTCTACTGTGAACTTGCTCAATGCCATAGAGGAACAATTCAGATTCATGCAAATTCCTGAGTAATAAGATGTTGCCATTACATAATTTGGATGATTATGAATCAAAACTTAGCATTGTAGTGCAAATCAGCTCTTCGGTGCAGTATGATCCTTAAAAACTAGGAAACACAACAAACTGCAAAACTGTAATCCAAGCCAGATGGCTAAAAAGAAGAAACCAGCAGAACTTCTAAAGGTTTATTTTGTTAACACTTTCATTCACAAAATGTGTGAACTTTTTCAGACAAAGAATACTTGTTTCATTAAAATTTAAATAAAACTACTACAATGACATCACATCCTTTCCTCTGAGCCTACATACATTTTAAAGGTATATATATATATATATATATATATATATATATATATATATATATATATATATATATATATATATGTTAATCCACACAAAGCCATGTATAAAAAACAGCCACAATCAACTGTAAAAAACAAACCCTTCAAATTAAAAAATGCATATGAACAACAGAAAATATTGCAACTGTTTGGTGAGAATGCTGCTGAAAACTCTGGCAGCAGTAACAACTTAAATTCTGAGAATAATAATATTATGGTCAATCTTAAAACATTTGACACTAAATTGTTCAAGTGCAAAAAACTTCAGTTAGAGGTGGCTTACTTGCGTGAATGTATTCACAGACGTCAAATCCCTAATGGACTTAGGCAATGGAGGTATCTGGTTGGTTTGGTTAAGCATTCTTCTTTTCATTGCAAACTCATGCACATATTTGACCAACATGGATGTAAGCTTTTGGAATTATTGGTAAAGGATTATTGCTTCCAAATAAACAAGCTTACTGAGGAGCTTAGTGCACTTGAAAATAACATCAAGGGAGATCCTAATTTTTCTTGATACAAATATGACTTTTGTTGTATTTTTTCCAGCATTGAATGCAGCCTGGGTAAACTTCGGGAGGTGAAGTTAAATAAATTGAATAGGGATAAGCGTGATTATGACAATGGGACAGCCTATCTCTCCCCCCCCCCCCCATTTACAGATCCAGGCTGAAGGGCGACTTACACATTTTGGTGACCCTTATGAGGGATTTGGGGACACCGAAGTTAACGATTCTCACACTGGCAACCATACTGATAACCAGGGAGAGGGTTTACCTGTCTGACGCAGTGAGCGTATAAGGGAGCGACAGCAAAATAACACTTCAAACCAAGTGGATTTTCAGTTGGATTGAGTGAGGGGCCAACCAGGAATGTGGGGTGGTTCTTCCCAAGGCTGACGCCTCAGGAAACATATATATATGTCTATATATCTGTATTTCTCTCTCTCTCTCTCTCTCTCTCTCTCTCTTGACAACCAGTATTCAAGGCAAAAACCTGGGATTTGCCCCCCTCCCCAATGTTGTGTGACCCTGGAGTTGACATATATATAGTTATGGGGTTTTCCATTTAAAACATGAAAATACAACAAAAACTACATATTTTAAGCTAAAATAGGTGGGGGGCTGTGCCCCCCACAAAATCCCCCTAACTATATATATCAACTCCAGGGTCACACAGCATTGGGGAGGGAGGCAAATCCCTGTTCAGTGCCTTGAATACTGGTTATCAACCAACTGAGCTGTCGACCAAATGAATGTCGATCAAATGGTCTGTCGATCTTATGAAGTAGACCCATATATATATATATATATATATATATATATATATATATATATATATAGATAGATAAATTTTTTTCAGCAATAAAGAGTTCAGTATTGTTTTCTTTGCTCTTAAGCTTTATTCTGTATTTGCGTTTATGCAAACTGTGCAATGAAAAATGTCAGAGTTGTAGATGGGAACTGCTGCTGTCACTAGGTACTTCTTAAAAGGGGTCGTCAACACACAGTAGTGTTATTTTGCTAATAAGATGTCACATTAATAATGCTTATTACTGGAAAGTAAGCTGGCTACCAGTCTGGAAAAAGTTTGTACTTTTGAGATCCTTTCTATTCAAACTATGTAAGATAAATGTATTCAAAATAAGAAAATTTTAAACAGTCTTCAATCCCCTGGAGGTAATGCTCCCCTAACTTCAAATTCCTGTCATTAGAAGATAGTTTAGAATCCATAGTTATTTAGTTCTTGAGACTAAAGTATGAAAATCCATTTCATCATCAGTCAAGGACCCAAAACTTTACACCAGCATTAGGAAAACATCAAACACACCTACAAAAAACACTCAATGTCACTGATTTAAAAATATTGCAGCCACGTCAACTTTGTAAAAGGCAAACTTTTCTGCTTCAGTATTAGAAAGACAAACATATACATTTTCCTCATATAAACTTGAAAATAAGCAAACAACATCTTTACAAAATTTGTGACTCTTTTCTTTCTTCAAAATTATATAACTACAATCTACCACTGTCTATTCTTTGCCCTTAATAGTTTCTGCATAGCTAACACAGAAAGATGTCACAGAAATTACTCATTGCTTTTTTCTTATACATTTAATTTCTTGGCATAGTATCTGATGAGTGTGTGTTTACTATTACTGGTTTATTTGGCCTTACGTTTTTGTGTTCTATCAGCACACACATATTTGTTTGTTTATTTATTTATTTATTGCTTGTACTATGATTCATTTGTTGAAAGTATTCCTTTTATTTTCATTTGGAATGGCTGTGTATTTTGTCCTGGCTAACACAGAAATTACTCATTGCTCGGTAAGAATACTAAAACTTTGTCCACAAAATCTAATTAAGAATAAATGCAGATAAATAAATATTGCTTTTTTCCACTCATGATAAAATGCAAAGCATTATGCCGTGGGTTAGCAGGATGTCGTAAGTTCAATAAAGAAAATTGCTATAATTTCAGATGTTGCTTTCCAGAACTATATTATGATAGTGCGTGTTACTTCTGGAAATTACGTCTGCGAATTCTACACTTTTCCTGATCCCGCTGTGCCCAGTACAAAATTGTCAAAACAGGACAATTGTCTCCTTGCTGTCATTGATGTTTCAATGCATTTGCACTGACTAGGTTACAGAGTTTGCTCCTGTTTGCTGCTTGATGATCTCGGAGAAGAGGGAAATTGTGAGTTTCATGCATATTTTTCACTTTCTCATTGTTTTCCTTGTTTGTGCAACCTTAAAGTAAGTATATACAAAACATAAGAGTGTATGGCGTCCCCTACCTGGGGGTAACTGAGGAAACTCCCTTCATAAAGAAAAAAATATTTTTTTTGTTTTTATGACACTAGGAGTGTCACCTTCTTGGGGTTATGATGTTCCCAGGATTTAGACCTTTTAGCATTGTTTAATCTTGTGTGCACTAAAACACATGACTATGTATACTGCCTCAATTATTCCTCTGTCACTATAAAGTACAATTCAAAATCTCGTAGCTCACGTAGCACCCCTCCCTCTACTGGCCATCTCAGAATATCAGAATAGGACTTTACAGCACACAGTAAAGATATGGATTGCACAGAAATCTGAAAACAGTTCCAGTGGTAAAGAAATCAAGTTACAAACTCTGGTTTTCTGTCTGCTACAGCACATAGGATACCAAATTCTAGAAGGATGCCCTTTCTAACATGTTTTTCTTAACATAAATCGCTTTAATTTAATGCAATCATTTCTGAGGAGGTACATTAAAAAAGGAAGACAATCCATCTCCAGCAGAGATGTTTATGACATAACATGGTCAGGTGTTGACAAAGCAAGGCAAGTGGTACAGAAACACAGAGGGGAAAGGGCAGAGTCAGTCCTGTGACTAGGAGTCCATATCAATCTCCAGCTACCCTTGCTGTCTCCTGTTGAGACGATACCTAGCACTTCTGTCACTCTAGTAACCTTCACTGCATAACGGTAACAGGTTGGAGTAACTCATCAGTGTTCATTCTCTTTGAGAATATTGTGGATGTTACAACCACTGGCAACAGCTAAATTACAACACATTTGCCAGTCAATTAATTACCCATGTTGCTGTTTTATCAGCATTGCTTAAGAGAAAGTGCAGATTGTTTCGATAAAAGTAGACAGTCTTCATGAATACAACTGCTTCTTTAGGGTTTGCCATGTGTATATATTTGTATACAGTAGGTGGTGGACCACCCAGATGGAAACTTCACTGTGTCATAGTTCTAATTAGTTCTTTTACTAAGGGTGCACTTTTAAAAAGCAGGTAAGAGTGTGGATTAAGTGGGACACTAATCCTTTAAAAAACAGAATCATTGACAATTGCTATGTAGTAAGGTTTTTCACATAGGCAAGCATGATAGCAAAACAGACTCTTATGCAACACACAGTCTGCAAATCACTTACAATAATTCATCTTTGTAAAAATTCTTAATTTCATTCTTTTCATGTTTCAGGTTTTCCTGTGTTCTATGCGACATCTTCATATCCTTAACTCGTTATGGCTGCCAGAATTGCATGTGGTACAAAATATTGGCCTCTTCATATAATATTAAAGCAAAATTGTTAGTTCTTTATTCCAGTAGTCCATGTCCCCGAAGATACACCACAGCATACTGAATACTCTTGCTACAACCTTTTCACCTTTTTCCTGCTTGTCCTATCTGGGAGTAATAGACACCTCTCTGTGTGGATTTCTCCATTTAGTAAGCCTGATTTAACAGTGGCACTGGCTTAACAAGTAGTACACATAGATTTGAAGCTGAAGGATGGAGATTTTGTGTCAGGACAGGTAGGTGATTTTTATTCTCCAGCAGTAACTCAGAAAATTAAGGCTATGAGCAGTTAATGAGCTACTTCTTCAGGTATATGGTTTGGTTCTGCCAGCCTTCATTTATTTGCTGTGTGACACTGAGCATGGCACTTAAGTAGCTTTGGGGGAATTTGGAATTTGGACTTGGCTACTTGAAGTTCTCCTAGACAGCATGCCAGACTAACAAATTATGAACAGCTTCAATTATTTTTCATAGATGGGAGTCTCTACAGATTTTCAACATCTGATCAAACATTTTCTTGCTTCATTCAGGATGAGCGATAACAAATGTTGTTTTCATTACATGCATACTGGAAATGGACACCAAATAACAATGTCTTGTGAGAGCGAAGATGTGTAAACATATTGCATCCATTATGTTTCCAGAATTGAAATTAAAGTTGCAACTTTAGGAAATTCATAGAAAAGTGTGTTAAGCATAATTTCAATCATTATCCATTTCATCTAATTCATCTTGCTTATCTAGAATTATTTTTTATTTTTATTTTTTTTGTGGTGTGGGGGTGCTACAAAGTTTTCATGGAGTTAGAAGGAATCTATGTAGAATTTTCACTGCAAAGATATGGCAGAAGATTACAATTTGTATAGCAGCTTCTTTAAAATTACTAATTTGATGGAAACAAGATAAACATGCTGTTGTTATTCTATGTCATTTAAGTGTCCATTTAAGGAAAAAAAAGTAGTGTATGGTGCTGAAAAGTCCTTAAATTTCTGATTGACAGTTCCTTGAGGGACCATAAATTCAGGTCAGTTTACACATTTAGTATGCAAATTAGACTAAGATATATATATATATATATATATATATATATATATATATATATATATATATATATATTTTTTTTTTTTTTTTTACATACACATATATGTCTATAAATCATACCATTACACAAATGTGTTAAATACATCGGCGTATTCCAGATTTTCATTGATTATGAACACATATTCCACAGTATATGAATGTATCTAAAACAATCATGGATGTGCTGTGGATGTTTCTGTACTCTGAAGCAGTGTACGACAATGCCAACTTTTTCAGAGAGATGTACTGCTTGGCATAAACTAGCCAATAAAAGAATATATGTGTAAAATTCAAAACTGAGTCATCTGAATGTGAGTTTAAAAGCAGTGTGGATTTTAATTCCTGCTCAATCAACACTGTATGTCATACCCTAACAAGTGATACATATCAAAATGTCTTAGAAATAATGTTTCATTTTAATATTGACATATCTTTCTCCATTACCTTTATGAAAAAAAAGAGAGAAAAATAGGTCCCACTTCATTGCATGACACCTTTTGCTGTTACAGTAAGACAAAAAAATGTAATTTTATCAATAACTATTACTGTGAATACATTATTATAGATAAATTTAGAAATAATCCATTAGTAATGGATAGGTCAGGTAAATGTTTTCATTAAGGAAAAAGCAGTGTATGCAAAACAGTTTTGCTTGCACCAAACCTGCCAATGGTATCAATACCTTGTCTAATGGATATGCTAGTAAAAAGGGGCTTGGTTAAGGAGACGTCACACCCAACGGGGAATGGGTCTAACCCTGTTTAATTCAGCCCTCACCATATTTTCCTCATTTTGGTTCTGGCTCTTTGAATTATAGCAGCACTTGTGAAGGAACAAGGCTCTGCTGCTGGATGGTCTGAGACAGAGACCTTAGTAATGCTCCACCTTTTGCATGACTCAAACCTGAAAAAGATCCAGGTATGCATGCATCACAGTACATGTAAGAAAATCAAAATCTGGCAGGAGTTGGGTGACTGCCTGACAACCCTGACAGGTATAATGTACTTCGGTCAGCAGTGCTGTCAGAAGAATGACAATTTGTGAAAGTGTAATGCCGATCTGCGGGCTGAGTGGGCTTACCAGGTTACAGTGAGAAGGCCAGAGTTGTACAGTAAGCAAATTTTTTCTTTCTTTCTTAGCTGCTGTACAGTTCCAGGCTTTTACCATAACTGCACTTTTCCCTGCTTTCCTGTGATATGCCACAGCAGAGACCATTTATGATTTCATGAAATACTTCTCAAGTATAAAAAGATGAACTTTGTGCAACATGCACACTTACAAGTGGGTGTGATTTTAGAAAGTGTTTCACTTTTGTTTATTCAACATAACTGTTCCGCCGACTTTATTTACATATTTGTGTAGTGCTGCTGTCCTGCACATGACTGTTACATACTTGTGAAGCTCCAGAAAATGAATACTGCACTAGCTTACCTTTCATTTCTGTATAAACTGGAAACACAATCCGGGCTGGAACAAAAGAAACACCAGTGCAACATGTCAGAAATCTGAGGAAGTCTATGTTACATGCTGATGAAAGCACTTAAACTTTTAATAACTCTAGTTCATGTTGCAGTGGTGCTTCTTGTGTTCCAACCCAGATTGTATTTTAGTGCTTTGGTTACTTGGTTTGTGGTTCTGTACAACTGCCTAAAATGTCCCTAAATATTAAATCATTGTCATATAAAGTTGTATCTATTCTTAAACAATGTCTTCACATTATGTCTTATTTGGTATAATAACTTAAATTGTAGATGCTATGTATTATTTTTAAATATTGTAAAATTATTGTTCTTAAAATATTTTTGTAATACAATATGAGCTTTTTTTCTGAGTCTTTCATTGAATGAAAATGGGCACGTACCCAATCAAACGTTCCTGGTAATCAAATGTCTATATATATATATATATATATATATATATATATATATATATATATATATATATATATATATATATATTTTATATATATATATATATATATATATATATATATATATATATATATATATATATATATATATATATGGGTCTAGGTCTATTCACTGAAAGCACATTTCACTGAAAGTCAAATGACTGTGCACAATTCACTGAAAGCTCAATTCACTGAAAACACAATTCACTGAAACAAATTTCACTGAAAGTTATATATGGCCTTTCCCCACTGTAGTGCGACCCTGGAGTTAGAATATATAGAAAGGGGGTGTGGGGGGGCTCCCCACCTATTTTAAATACTTTGAACTATAAACATGGATACTTGCAATTTTAATAAATTACTCTTTTCTAAACTTAATATATATCCAAAGTATGTGTGTATACATATATATATATATATATATATATATATATATATATATATATATGGTTCCTCGTCAGAAGGTCGAATGGCTAAAATCTCGAAATGCATATGGTCGAGACCATATGCTCGAAATTTTAGAAGCTCGACCTTCCGAATGGGGATCGGTATACAGCGCACAACAGGAGATTTCCCTTTCTGAGCTTTAGTGTGATCTCGGAGTTGGAATAAATAAGTAGCGGGGAATGTGGGGGGTGCAGTGGGGGCTTGCCCCCTGCAGAAACATTGTTTTGTGTTTTTTTTTTCCCTTTCAGAATGTCAAGCTTCTGAAATTCCAGCATATGGCTTCGGCCATATGCATTTCGAGATTTCAGTCGTTCGACCTTCTGAAGGGGAACTATATATATATATATATATATATATATATATATATATGTGTGTGTGTGTGTGTCTGTGTGTGTGTGTGTGTGTGTGTGTGTATATATATATATATATATATATATATATATATATATATATATATATATATATATATATATATATATATATATATATATATATATATATATATATGTAGATATATATGGATTCACTTCTGAATTTTGAAATACTGAAATATGTGCACAGCCCCCTGCTTCAATGCCTGGTAGTTTATGTGTTTTGAGTTTTTTTTGTTTTCTTTTTATGTCAGGTGGTTGGCTCTTTAGTTGTGTTTTTTTTTAAGATGTTAAATTCAGTATTGTCTGTTTTCAGTTTTCTAGCTTTTTCGGCACTTTGTTCTCAGGATAATGAAATTCAATATTTCAGTATTTCGAGCTTCAGAAGTGGACCATATCTATCTATATATATATATATATATATATATATATATATATATATATATATTTAATAAAGATAAGGGCAAAAATGTGAGGCAAAATCACCCTTGTTCATAGTTATATACTAAGCTGATGACCAAAGGCCTTTATAAGCAGAGCTGTGCAATCCAACACAACTGTATCCCTATGTATCATGGGCATTTATTAGGAGGGCTGTGTTAGTGAAGAAGTTTCTACAGGTTATATGGGGGTATATTGGTTTGGACATTACTGTCTGCCTGTGTCTATCAGAGACATGGTGAATTTCCAATTTCCCATCCATTGGTCAAGATTATGCTTATATAAGGTTTGGGATGGACTCTGGTTCAAATGGATGTGGAGCCTGTTCCAGAGCATGGCAATCTCATGAAACACAACTTACAACATGTCTTAGTTGTGTCCCAAGCAATATTTAAATCCTTGGGTCTAGTGGCTCTAATGCTGTTGACTTTGTTGATGTGCACAAGGTCCATTAAAGCTGGTTCTGAGGATGCCTTTTATGTCAGGGATAGATCACCTCTTAGTAACCTGTAGGAGACAAAAGATAGTGATAGGATTGTTAAAGGAATCCATACAGGACAATGTGTTTAACCCTGTATTCTTCTGGTAAGGAACTTTTCTTGGGATTGCAACTGTTGCATATGTCTGGTCAGGCACATTCCAAAGTGGCATTATATGCAGTGATGGGTCTGAAGAGAGATAAATAAAGTGGCGGTATGACTTCCTTGGACCTGGATGCCATGGCCTTACTTATAAGTTAGGTGACACAGAATGATTTCCTTTCTACCTTGGCCACATGTTGGCCAAAGGCTAGATTATTGTATACATATGTTCCTAGATCATTGACTACTGAGCCAGCTCTTAAGGGCATCATATTGCTGACGTAATTATCCTGGGTGGCAGTTTTCCCAAAAGGCACTGTAATGCATTTCTTGGCATAAAGTTTTAGTTTGTGAATTTACTCCCCTATCTGACAGAGTTCTTTGCCTTGATGATCGTAACATTCAATAAGTCTAAGTGATCCAGAATTTTCTTTGGCTGGTTGTTATCAAGCAATGGACATACCAACTATATCAGGCAGGCCTGATAGTAATTGTAACAGGAACAGGCAAGCAAAAACTTAGGGTAATGCTACTCAATGCTAGAAGTCTAAATCTCAAAATGCACTCCCTCGAGGCACTCCTTAAAATGGAGAACATTGATATCTGTGCAGTGACTGAGTCCTGGTTCAAGGCTCCAGAGTGCACCCCTGCTTTACCAGGCTATAACTCATACCACACTTTTTGGCCATCTAACTTGCACCGGAACACCAAATGCGGAGGTGTGTCCATATTCATTAAGGATAGCCACACCTCCAGGCTAGTTTCTCAGCATAATGCATCCGAGATTATCCAAGTGCAACTAACTCTGGACAAAACTGCAATCCAAATTGTAGCTTTCTACAGATACCCCACCATACCCCAGGATTCCCACTCCTCTTTTCTTGATATACTGGAAAATATTAGGGTTCAACCAAACACTCTTATAATGGACGAGTTCAACTACCCCACCATTAACTGGGAAAACTACTCATGCACCAACTCCTTTGCTCAACGCTTTTTGGAATTCATAAATACCAATGCCCTGGATCAACTTATCCAAACCCCCACCAGGGGGAACAATATCCTAGACCTAGGCATTAGCAACATGAGTGACCAGTGGTCCACACCTGAAATCAACTCCTTGTTGGGCAGATCCGACCATAAGCTAATCACCCTAGATATCCACATCCCACCCCCATCCCTCATTAAGGAAACCATGGTAAAAAATGTTTCCAAAGCCAACTCCATGCTTCTTAAGACAAAAGTGGCGAACTTCAATGCACCCATGCAGATTGTGCTATCCCAAACAGAACCAAGATGCTATTCTCCAAAAAAAGGAAGCCAATATGGTGGTCCCCTGCCATAAACAAACTCTACAACAGAAGGAAGAAACTGTTGCAAAAGAGAGTAAAATCCCATGAGTGGAGGACCTCCCTGGTTAGCCTCAGTAAGAAGCTAAGATCCCTTGGAAGATCTTCCAAAGCTAGCTACGAAATGAAAATTGCCACTTATTCTAAGGACAACTACAAAGCATTCTATAGCTATGTCAAGAATCTTAATGGCAACACTCAGATCTGCTCTGAGTTACAGCACAACGGCACGGAAATTACAGAACCAACTGATATTGCCAACATCCTGGCTGATAGGCTCAGTGCTAAATTTACCCCCCTCTCACCCCCTAAAGGGCCCATATCTATACAGGAAGAATGCAGAGTCCCTGTAATCACAACTACACAGGTAAAAGCTGCACTCTCTAAAGCCGAAAACACAGCATCCACGGGACTGGACAACATCCCAGGCTGCGTTTTACATGAACATCAGAATGAACTGGCTCCCAACCTAAGCACCATGTTCAATCATAGCCTCACATCAGGCTTTGTCCCACTGAATGGTGCAAAGCTACAGTTATCCCACTCCACAAAGGGGGCGCCACCACAGATCCCAGGAACTATCACCCTATTAGCCTGACAAGCCTGGTCTGTAAGGCCATGGAACATATCATCATGGAACTCATAAACAAAAACATTGGTAACCTCACAACTCTGGACCCCACCCAGTTCGGATTTGTGAAAGGCAGATCATGCCTTCTGAACCTGATCGACTTCTTTGAGGCAGTCACCAAATCTGTAGATGAGGGTACGGTGGTTCACACAGCCTATCTTGACCTCACCAAGGCTTTTGAAACCATGCCCCATTCTGGAATTATAGATAAACTCACTAAACTAGGTATAAATCCTTACATCACAAGATGGGTTGCCAACTGGCTCACTGACAGAACCCACACTGTAAAAGTTGCAGACTCCAAATCTGAATTCAAACCAGTGACAAGTGGAGTACCACAGGGTTCATTCCTGGGACCTCTCCTGTTTGGTATCTACATCTCTGAAGTACAGGCCAACACAGAAGGCCTTTGGCTAACGAAGTTCACAGATGATTGCAAACTAGGAGCCATAGTCGAGTCCCCAAATGATGTGGACATCCTACAGAAGGGCCTCACTGAGACAGATGCCTGGTGTTAGAGCCATGGCCTCAAGCTCAATGCCAAAAAGTGCATTGTCATCCCCTTTGGTAAAAACTGAACTCATGAACTACCACATAGGCGGCAGTCTACTTAATGCCAAATGTGTGATAAGAGACCTTGGGACCCAGGTGGACAGTAGTCTCTCCTTTGATACTCACATCACCACAGGAAATAATTCTACATGGCGTACCTTATCACAAAAGGGTTCTCATCCAGAAATAAAGAAGTCATTGTTCCCCTCTAATCGACACTCATTAGACCCATTATAGAGTACAATTCCCCTTTTGGAATGTACCTCACAAGACATCTGCAGCAGCTGGAAAGGCCACAGAAGTACCTCACGAAGTGTATTACTGGCATCAAAGAGATGCCTTACACTGTCTGTCTCAAAAAACTCCAGCTTTACTCCATAGCATATCACCTACTTCGAGGTGATATCTGCCTAACATATAAAGCTATGTCAAACTCAGAGCTGTTTGACATGCTGCACCTAAAGAAATCCTGATCCCTCTAGGGACCTAAACCTTGTCACCACAATCAACAGGATGTGCTGGAGGGATAGATTCTTGTCCCAGAGACTTTGCATACTCTGGGACAAGCTACCCATCTATGTCAAGCAAAGTTCCTCATTAGCACTCTTCAAGGAAAATATTGATGAGTGGATGGGAAATAGGAAATACACCCCAGGGATCACTTCTGTGCCTCTGCTCAACAGGACCACAGGAAAATAACTTTCTTGGGTGGCGTAAGCCAGGGAACCTTGTTGGCTAGGCTTATTTAGGCCCTTGGGCCAATAGCCTAGTACCTACCTATGAACCTAGGAACCTATAGGAAGCAATGGGGTGTGAAAAGAATTCAGTATGTAAAGCAGAGGGGAAAATATAGAATTTATGGAATAAAATGGTGCTATAAAGTAGAGGATTCAAAAAATGGAATAAAAGGCATAGATGCAGAGAAATTATTAACTTTCTTCTAGGCAGCCTCATAAGAGGATAGCTTCTTTTAGCTTACTTTTATACACAAATCCATCGTTGTATTTTACTTTCTTGTGTTTATCCTTTCTCTAATCTGCAGCTCATCTGAAAGTTAGTATAAATGTCATGAGGTGTGAAAACAGTTTTAGTTCTCAGTAACATTAGTTCATTACTAATTTATTCTGTGGTATATCCAAAAGCACTTTCCAGATATATATTTACAGTAGTTCTGGAAAAGTCCCTTTTAAGTTAAGAGGTAATGAATACTAGGTTAGATGTGCTCAGATTAGTCTATCTTTTTTTCAATGTAGGAGGGATTATCTTAAATAAAAGACATTCTCATCTAAATGTTGTGTGTGTGTGTGTGTGTGTGTGTGTGTGTGTGTGTGTGTGTGTGTGTGTGTGTGTGTGTGTGTGTGTGTGTGTGTGTGTGCGTGTGTGTGTGTGCGTGTGTGTGTGTGTGTGTGTGTGTGTGTCTGTTAGTTTACTACAGTACTATTTTTCATTTTTGCTTCCTTACATGGTGGCAAAGTGCAAAATTATATCTGCCTTAAAACAGCAGTGTCCTTGCACATTTTTTTGCAGAAAAAAAAATTTGATCAATACAAGAACCAAGACCATGCTGTGCTGGACTATTGACAAGATAACGAAGAACGGAATATGTTATTTGTGAAAACCAGCAAAAGAAATTATCATTTTATGGTGCATTTCTTCAAGTGAATGATTCAAGTTCTTTAATTTCTTTATTTCTGTTGGTCAAACCAAAAAGGGAAAAAATACAGAAATGTCACACTTGGTGAGTGCAGCAGGTACTGGTACCCACAGAGGAATCTAGCAGCAAAATATATTCTTTCAAAATAAAAGTCAAATATATAAGTGCATGACAGTCAAAATTAACTTAAAATGGCAATCTAGCAGAAAATTCTATGGCTGTGTCCAAAGGCTTTAATCATGAAATATTGCAAATATTGCATACATAGGAAAAAAAAGCATACAGAAACAGATATATAGGCTGCAAATTTGATGTTTGCAGCAGGGAATGAAGACATTAAAGTTTATAGCACTTTTCAGTTGTCTGAGGTTAATAAATTAATTAAACAATTAATGAAAGGTTTAAACTGTACTGCCAGTCTAGAGAATATTACAAGTTTATGACATTTATTTGTTACAAAAATGCAGGAGTGAATAGGTGCGACAGATTTGTTTGCAACAGAATTAAAGCAGAAGGTAAAAGGCTGCAAATTTTGTGAATTACAAGCGACATGAAAAATGAACTGATTGTGGCATTACACGTAATAAAGTGAGAAACATTGTTTTGGGCGACAATGATTTAATATTGACAAGGGCTATTCATATGTAAATAGCCCCAACAAAATTACGTTTGAAAATGATTTAGATAACAGAGAAGTTAGATGTGTACCAGATAACATTGCAAAATAATGTCAAGACAAAACTGAGTTTTGAAAATAATTCTAGTGACAAATAGCAGCCCAGTTAGACAAGGTACTGAGAAAGCTAAAAAGCCATATAGAGTGTAAGAAACAATAAAAGTAAGTCAGAATGACATCCACTGAAAGGCAACAGTATATTAAGTCTGGTTATAACTATAAAGGCAGAGCTTGTGCAGTAATCATACTTGTTAAAATATGGCAATCTACATCATTCTGTAAAGATGTGGAATGCAAAGCTTCATAGTGTGACTTCTAAAAGAAAAATGTTAAAATTGTTAGTGAAAATGCCTGGATGCTCATTTGAGAACATTGTAAATACAATGTCAGAATATGAACTGGTGATGGATACTGTTAACCATTATGATGTGAATGTATTCATCTCTGAGAAATCTGTATGTAATAAAATGAAAAGAAATTGGACAAAAAGACAATCCATAAATAGCCAGGTGACTGAGTTCACATTTTGGTGCCGAGTGCAACATATTGGATTAAAGATAATTTAAAGCTATGTATGTAAAAGGTACATTGGGTTACCTGATTTTTAATCTATTAACATATTCAGCATTAGACTTTCACAAAAGGACAAATTGAGATTATATATTGAGTACAAAAGTAAGAACTAAGCAATGTTGTTCCAGGTTGTGTCATTACGCCATGCCACTATATTAGGTTGAATAGCTTAAAAGCAATTCAGTATGGCTAATCAAATCCACAGTGTGCAGTCTCAGCTACAGAGTGGTATAGATCTAATTCACACTATCACAGAACTAGCAGGAAGAGCATCCGTAGTGGACAAATTCAACATAATAATTCCCACTTGCCGTCTGCTCTCAGATTCTTGATGGGAAACAGCAACTTATAATGGTGAAGCAATGCAGGGCAAAAAGAGTGCCACAATTCACAGTTCTGCAACGTTAAAGACATGTATACAGGTTTGGGATTCCTAAATGGAGAACACAGTAGAATGCTTAAACCTAAAGTGGCATGTGTGCTTCATACTCAACAAGGGTGCTCAAAGCAATGAAATTCAGAATCAAGCAGGATCTCAAATGTATGAAATAAAATGGGGTCACACCCAGGAAAACAGGACTCAGGGACTGGGTCAACAGCACAGTGACAGCGTTTAAATCAAATACAGTAAGAATCTGTACAGATCCCAAAGACTTGAATAAAGATGAATAAAGCTATCAAAGGGGTGTATTATCCACAAAGACTGTAGAAGTAGTATAATGCCAAAGGGTAAATAATTATCATATAAATATATATATGTATATACAGTATGTCTGCATGTGGGGGATATGTATATAAATCATATATGTGTTCACCTTACTTTTTAGATTCTTTGGCATTCTTCTGTCAAACACGACCTCTAACACTATGTGTCAGTTGGCTACAACCCTTCTGTTTCTAGATATGACTCATTCAGACTTCCCTTCTTCTTGGTAACCCCTCACAGGTTCTTGAAGTTGTTAACATGTTCCACTAATTTCCTTCATTTGCTGCCATTAAAACTTACCTGCACTTATTTTCATTCCACGTGCCTTCAATTTTGCATTCCTCTCTCCTAACATTTGCTGACGTTCTTATTTTGTTTGCCTGTAATGCCACATCATCTGCATAAAGCAACTTTGTTGATATGTTCCCTTAAAATTGCTCTTTCACACACACACACACACACACACACACACACACACACACACACACACACACACACACACACACACACACACACACACACACACACACACACACACACACACACACACACACACACAAACACACATATCAGGGTGCTTACACTCACACACACATGCACACACAAATACAAACACAGACACACAAGTGGTTAGCAATTATAGCCTACTATATGACTGAATCATGTATCTGTTTGAGATGAAGTGAATGCAGAGATACTTAAATAATGGCCCTGAAATGTAGGTGAGCTTGCTGCTGTTAGAACCATACATCGTAACCCATTGCACTTGCCTTTGCCCTCTCAGCTTTTTAGCTCAGGAATCAGAGAGAAAACCCCCAAATCAGGAACATATTCTAACATATTCTAAATGTTTCTCTTATATATTAGGAAGTCACAAGAGTAACAGATTTTGCATTATCTAGCATTTTATGAAGGATATAAAGTGTAAAACCTACATGGCCATCATTATTTAGTGGTTGCCATCCAAAATAAATTGCCAGAAAGCAAAAATTGTATGAGGAACAGACCAAAATATCTTTCAATTTCTTTGCTCAACCATTCTGGAGAAAGTCAAACATAATGCAGACAAAATCAGAGACAATGTTTACATTTTACACTAATTCAGTTAACAAGTTAATTGATCAACAGATTAAGCATCAACCTGCATTTTCCAAAATGTAAGAAATATGAAACTTTAATGACTGGTGTTATTGAATGACTGTAATCCTCAGTGACAAAATTGTTATATATGACAGGGCAAAATATGAGGCAAAATCAAGGACATTCTGGAAAATCCTGGGCAATTGAGATATATGGATAAACTTGCATTACTGTATCAATCCCCCATAGCCAGTTTCCTGCTTAAAGAATTGTTTATAGGTAATCTATTCATGGAAGTAACAGGGAGATCTGTTCATCTTCTAGCATAAGGTACAGATCAGAAAGAAGAAAAAAAGAGCATGCATACAACCAAGACTGCTACAGGAATTTACTATATTCCTTTACCATTTAAATAAACAAAAACAAGACAATAATAAACAATAAGTAGAACTGCATGATGAAAAAGCACAACTATGATAATAAAGTATTTCTTACTTGAAAACGCCAGTAAAAATAAGAATAAAAATAACACTGGTGATTAACAGGATGAAAAATCAAAATGACAATATGTATATAAAATTGTGACCTGTATATAAACTTAGTGCTGTGTCTTTGAGTTTTATCTGACCCCTTGTGGTTGTTAATATATAAGGCTGATCAATTACTAGTCAGATTTTTTACTCTCCTAGAAGGCTTCAGTCTGAAGAGTTTTGGAGGATAAAATGACTGATTATATATAATAAAAATATGATAGTAAAGATAAATGATAAAAGCAAGGTGATGTGTGCAGAGAGTTGAAAAAACATGCTTAGTACTGAACTTGTGCTTCATGTGTTTGTGTCAAAAATGTAAAGTTATTAAAAGAAAGTCATGAAACTGTCATCATTTGGCCCTGGCCCTATAAATCCTCACACAGCTAACCATTAAACTTTTGAGAAGTTTAACTATCAAAATTGAGAAGATTACGCAGAGATAAAAGCACACTTGATTTACATATTTCCTGAATGCATATGTATCACCCAGATGACTCTATACTCAGAAAAAATATATTCAAAGTTTAGAACATCACTTCTTTAAAATGGGTTTTAAGGACAAGGAGTATTTCAGTCTTCAAGGTGTAGTACTATTGAACAATGCTTCCCATAGGTATCGCATCATTTCAGTCAATTTAAGTAAATCTGCACTACCCTAAGTTTAATGAATGATTAGAAACACAAGAGAGGTAAAATTATTAATGATTAATTCTTCATTGATCATTGACAAGAGTTGGTATGTTCAAAGTTGCATACAGTGAGACACATGCTTTCTCTACATTTATGCTACACACTTATCTATACCATTGTGATGTGCTTATAACATTGAGTTTGTTATACTTTGTTTGACTGTTTTAAAATGTTAGCAATTGCAATACAATGCTTTTGGAAAGCAGATACTACATGCAATCTAGTATAAGGAAGGAAGAACAATTCAACAGCTTATTTTATTAAGACCATAGGTACAATAATCAACTTGACAGAATGATAAGAAAGATTTGAACTGGAACCCATTTGACAGTGCAGCAATTACTAGAATCTGAAAGGAGGTCATCAGTCCACTATACATCTCTCTTGTTTAGACACACGTAGAGTCTAATGACAACCTGTACAATCTCTGTCTCTCTCTCTCTCTCTTGTTTTTGTTCCAAGAAACTTGCCAGATGACTTAAAATCCTGAGCCACTTCATCTTATTTATTATTTGTTACTTTTATTGTTGAGACCCAGGCATCCCCAGACTGAACAAGATTCACATGGCACAGTGGGTCTTTTATGACACTGCATTATCAGCCTATTCAGTGCATAAAAGGTGAGAGATGCATTTTAGGGAGAAGGTCAGATGCTGGTCCCATGAATGTCCCTGTACCATCCCTACAAAATGCTCCCAGCAAGTGGCTTTCACACTTACAATAGCTGCTTGGTTAGAAAGAGGCATGCATGTTCTGATAAATTTCTACTAACAAAACCCAGCGTTTTTTCAATAAGTTTCAATACTATGAGCATGCCCAGCTCCTTCCATAAACAATAGACCATCCACTGATTTGTCTAGCTCACCCTTCAAACAAAGATAAACACCTAGCACATCACTTAAGCCCATCCTCATGTACCTATCTCTTTAGGTGCCTGAGCTGCTAGTCAAACCATGTCACATGGGTCATGGTTAGGGCCTTATTCCTCTGTGCCACTGAGCTAAGTAGCTTTAGTCATCTTATGGTTCATTTGGATAAGATTTAAAAGTTCCTGATTGATGCTGTAGGCAAATAAATAACTTAAGTTACTTACATAAAAGTCAAAATATGTCCAAAATTGTGACATAATTCCACTTCTTCAGTGGTGAACTTTTTTGTCCCAAACAATGAACAAGCACTTTGTATTTAAGACTCTCTCTCTCCCTTGGAGTGTATTAGTAGAATTGCCAATAGAAGTAGAAAGGCAACTGAATTTAAAATATTCATCAACTGTCAAAACAAATAAAACAAACATACTACAGTGGCTCTTTTGCCTTTTGAAAAAATGACCCATGCAGGTTCAACTACTCTTGTCCATTAACTCTTTTAAAAGGAAAATTGATTAATACATGGGTGTAGGTAAGTTTTAGCAAGTAACAACATATATATGAGAGCCATGCATTGCCTGGAAATGCATTTTGTTTATTTTAGTAGTCATTGGTCAACATTTTTATTATAAAATGCGCTTCAAAATTAATGATATATTTTAGTTATTGTTGTGTAACAATGGACTCAGCATACATAAGTGTCAAAGTCTATGGGATGAGAATGCCTATGTTTTGATATGTCAAGGAGTGATCTTTGCCATGTGAGGATTTTTTTTTGTACTGTTCTTGCTTCAGTGCTTGCTGTCCAGCAAGCCACCCTTCATTCAGATATTACAGTGTCTGATGGACAGCATTATCAAGACAGCTGGAAAGATACTTTGTGTTCTCACTTGCATCTAAGCAATGAGACCATTTTTATTTATAGCTTAAACTCATCATTTACAATGACAATAGCACTTATGTCATCAGAAGTACAACTTGGACCCCTTTGTCTATGCATGCACGATCTCTATCACAGCTACACTTAAATCTTGCTATCATCAGCTCCAAGCAACATGGAAGAACATTGGGAAATGTAAAGGTGACTCAAAAATATATATTGAATAAAATGATAGAAAAGTATAGTATTATGAGGTACTGTTTTTTTTTTATTTATACTGAAATGTATGTTTCATTGGTTTGCAGTTTGACAATTTAAAAATAGGAGTTCTTAGAAATTTCATAATAATAGTTGTTTGCATATGTAAAATGGAGAGTCTGCGCACTGTCCAATGTCTTTGCAAACTGTATACTGTGCATGTTATCTAACAGCACCTTTGAGTAATGTAGCATTTATCTTTTAGTGTACTAGAGTAACAGCAACTACACTATGGGAAGACAGAGTACCTTTTGTAATAAAGTATAACAGAAACTGAAACCGGTGTGCATGGTGCACAGATGTACAAGGCCCTAAAGCATACATCTTAACCTCTTAATGCAAAAAATCTGTACAAAGCTTGACAAACTGGGGGTACAAATAGGAACATATTTTAAATATTGCTCTTATAAACTTTTATAAAGTTGCTAGAGTGACAGGATTTGTTTTAATATATATTTTCTGAAGGATCTGAAGTCTGAAACTCAAGTGTATGTCATTATTTAGTGACTAGATTTCTGAGATCATCTCAGTGATTTGCCAGGAAAATAGAGGAACAGGCCAAAAATGAGGCAAAAATCTGGACATTCTGTGGAAATCTGTACAGTTGAGAGGTATGCCCTAAAGCATTACTGGTCTGCATGTTGTTAACATGAACTAACATACAGTTTCTGAACACACAGTTGTATTTATGATTCACAATAATTGCATTACCATGGGCCTAACATGCTGAGCATAACATGTACAGCTGGTGAGTGTGCACCGTGTTTATGAAAATGAAGGCCCATTGACTTATCTGTATTATTTTGAATAAAAGATCATCTCATTGGATTGGTGAGGAAATGCCCCAAAAGTGTCGTGCATTTAGTTTTTTTCTTGCTAGAAAAACATAACATAGTCTTTATTTTTTTAAATGCAACATGAGTGCAGGTCTTATGTATGTTTTTTTTTATTTTATTTTCATTATTAGTAATCCAGGAATAATCTTTAAAGTATCACTTCACCCATTTATCCAAATTCTGTTATTTAACTGGGCTAGCCAGGATCACTTTCACTGCCTTATGGCACTGAATGCTAGCATAGTCGCTCACTTCACCACAGTTAGGACATGGTCTGGTTTACTGAAATTTCAGAGAAGTGGGGGTGGCTACATAACAGGCTTAATGGTATAGATCAGGGGATTAAGCTTCTTGTTCATTTTTGGTGGGAGACTAAATGGTTGGAAATGCTTTCCTTATGTTAGTTATGATGGACTGCAACAAGTAAACATAACCATTAGCAAAGGTGGAATGAATCAAAGTTAAGGCTTCATTCCTGGTAGTTGAATAGTTTATTTAACATTTGTTCACCGGAAACGTCCGACTTGGAACAAAGCCAATTTTCAGCGAGGCCTAGGTAGAAATGCTCCAGATACATGCCTTTCTAACATGGGAGAAAACTGAAGCACCTGGAGGAAACCCACACAAATGCAGGGAGGACATGCAGACTCCACACAGAAGGCACCCCAGCCGAGAATAAAACCAGATAATCTCTTGCTGTGAGGTGACAATGAAACAGCTGCATCACTGCACCATCCAATAGTTATATAGTGCCCCTGTTAAGCATGGTATTTCTTTGCAATACTGCCTGGGTCTAGACCAGTTTGCTTCCTGATTCTGTTTATGGTACTGGACGTTTGCAGTATTTGTAGCAATTCTTCTTTCTTTCCTCAAAATCAGAAAAGTTTGGTGTTGTTCTGTATTGTTAGGGTTCCTTTTCCAGTTATTCCAGGCTGGATTTCTGGCTTTAACTTTGCTTTTAATATCCATTGAAAACCATATGAAACACTGTGATTTAAGCCTTCTTTTTGTAACGGGGTAGTGTATCCTGAATTGTAATCAGTTATCTGTTGGAAATTTTAATGATGACATACCTGTGGAAGCATGGAGGTGTTTTAGGTGAAATGGCAGTGGAGTTTTTAACCAGATTGTTTAATGAAATCTTAGAAAGTGAGAGGATCCCTGAGGAATGGAGAAAAAGTGTTTTGGTACCAATTTTTAAGAATAAGGGTGATGTGCAGAGCTGTAGTAACTACAGAGGGATTAAATTGATCAGTCACAGCTTGAAGTTATGGGAAAGAGTAGTGGAAGCTAGGTTAAGAAGGGATGTGATGATTAGTGATCAGCAGTATGGTTTCATGCCAGGAAAGAGCACTACAGATGTGATGTTTGCTCTGAGAGTGTTGATGGAGAAGTACAGAGAATGTCAGAAGGAGTTGCATTGTGTTTTTGTAGACTTAGAGAAAGCATATGACAGGGTGCCTAGAGAGGAGTTGTGGTATTGTATGAGGAAGTCAGGAGTGTCAGAGAAGTATGTAAGAGTGGTACAGGATATGTACGAGGGTAGCATGACAGCGGTGAGGTCTGCGGTGGGAGTGATGGATGCGTTTAAGGTGGAGGTGGGGTTACATCAAGGATCAGCTCTGAGCCCTTTCTTATTTGAAATGGTGATGGACAGGTTGACAGACGAGATCAGACAGGAGTCCCAGTGGACTATGATGTTTGCAGATGACATTGTGATCTGTAGTGAGAGTAGGGAACAGGTGGAGGAGACCCTGGAGAGATAGAGATATGCTCTAGAGAGAAGAGGAATGAAGGTCAGTAGGACTAAGGCAGAATATATGTGTGTGAATGAGAGGGAGGACAGAGGAATGGTGAGGATGCAAGGAGTAGAGGTGGCGAAGGTGGATGAGTTTAAATACTTGGGGTCAATAGTTCAGAGTAACGGTGAGTGTGGAAGAGAGGTGAAGAAGAGAGTACAGGCAGGATGGAGTGGGTGGAGAAGAGTGTCAGGAGTAATTCGTGACAGATGAGTACCAGTAAGAGTGAAAGGGAAGGTCTACAAGAGGGTAGTGAGACCAGCTATGTTATATGGGTTGGAGACAGTGGCACTGACAAAAAGGCAGGAGTTTGAGCTGGATGTGGCAGAATTAAAGATGTTAAGATTTGCACTGGGTGTGACAAGGTTGGACAGGATTAAGAATAAGTATATTAGAGGGTCAGCCCAGGTTGGAAGGTTTGGAGACAAAGCCAGAGAGGCAAGATTACGTTGGTCTGGATATGTGCTGAGGAGGGATGCTGAGTATATTGGGAAAAAGATGCTAAGGATGAAGCTACCAGGTAACATGAAAAGAGGAAGGCCTAAGATAAGGTTTATGGGTGTGGTAAGAGAGGACATGCAGGTGGTTGGTGTGACAGAGCAAGATGCAGAGGACAGGAAGAAATGGAAACAGGTGATCTGCTGTGGCGACCCCTAATGGGAACAGCTAAAAGAAGATGATAATCTATTGGAAATTGTAAAGCAGAACTGGGTTCAGACATGGCATTCAAGGGAATCCATTCTATAGGGTGTTGAGATTTGGTAGCTTATTAAGGAAAGATCCTTATATGTTCTGAATGACCAAATAGATTTAATGGGTAAGTGGTCACTGGGTAGTATTTCAGGTAAAGTCACCTAATTTGTATGTTGGTTATATCAGCTCAAGTATGGAGCTAAAGTTGGTTATTTTATTGGTTCATCTAGGAGCTTCTATTATTTGGCAGGCCAAAATGCTGAAAAATTTTGTTCAGACGCGGGAAGTCTTTCCCAAGAGCACTGATATTGAAATCACCAAGAATAACTGTGTTGCTATGTATGCCTTTAGAGAGCATATGATGTAGAGTTTTATGTAAATGAGAGACAGTACACAAGTGAATATGCCCACTTAACTCATTACAGCGCAGTGATACATCCAGATGCATCTGCAATTACATCCTAGTGATGCCTCTAGGCATCTAGTGCAGCCTATTAATAGTTGGATTAATAATTTCTAAACCATGCCACATGCAAGCTACTGAAATATGTCATGTTAAACATCACATGGCAAGCAACAGAACTCCACTGACATTTGATCTCTTCTTAATGATGTTTAAGAAATATTAATGGATATTTATATAATATTTAATTATATCGTATAATACTCCTATTTTCCTAAATATCTCAACAACTAAGTAGCACAGAATTTATTGCTTAGCCTCATGAAACTCATCGATGGATAAACTAAATGCTGCTGAATGCATGTGCATAGCTTGAGTGGTTACTGAAAAATATTACAAAATTAATATTTATTGTGTTTATTATGACTTACAAAACTCACTTTAAGACCTAGAATCTAATGAGCACTTGTGAAAAACAGTTTGACATTTGCATTTCTTTACTAATGGTTGCAGAGATATTATTTTTTGAAATGCAAGGTTATAACTTGATTTTGTCAAAAAGCTCAGAAAGTAGTCATTGGTAGTTAAGATTACAAATGTCCAGGGCTCTAGTGGAATGAATGAGTTAATGTGATGATGAGAGACAACCCAACTGGGACTCTTGAAGAATTAAGTATGAAAATTATTACAGTCCACAACTGTAATTGAAGCATTCCTTTTGGTTAGAAGTGAAGCAGCACCATCAGATCTAGGACTTGGTCCAGTGCCACTATATATGTAGTAATTGTCCTTTATAAACACAGAGGGCAGCAATCATCCTGCAGCCAGGTTTCAGTTTTATCAAGAATATGGGGATTTTCTGTTACCAGCCATGTTTCAAAACTGGTTAATTTATTATTAAGACTGCATGCATTAAGGCTAGCAATTTTAAGGTCTTTATTTCTGGCATAATAGGTGACTGGTTTCTGTAACTGAAGGATGAGTTGAGGTAGTCCTGTTTTTTATTGAATATCTCCTGAGCATATAAGTTTGAGTAGGAGACAGTTGAGTTTTCAGAGAAGATCCTTAATTTTTGGTATAGACATTGGTGACTTCTGTAAGAGTATGGACTGCAAGAAAAATTATTTCCTAGTAGCATCACTTGTGTCAGTTTTGCCAGTATTAGACATGACTAGGGCTGGATAGTTCCTGACATGGACAAGAAAGAGTCAAAGTATCTGTAAGGAATAGACTGAAGGGTAAAGTGGCAAACACAATAGTAAGACAGCATGGTAAGGAAAGTATTGACAGATGAACAGCTGCCATTATGAGTCTGTAAGATAGTTGGGGTCATCATTTGTAAGTTCAGCAATAGAGTGAAGATGGAGAAATGACACAGGTGCAATACATAACACAACAGGATACCTAGAGGGTGGGAAAAGTGGTAAAATGAAGAGAAACGGCTGGTAAGAGTCTATGACAATAAGAAATGTAACAATGTTTTTACCATCCTAACAAGAGGAGGTGGAAAGTTGAGCAAAAGAAACCCCCAGCCTAAATTTTGCCAAAGCTGTAAATCCAGTGCATTACACCCAATTAAAAGGTAGAAGTTCCAGACAGAAGAATATAGTATACTTTATTATCTACAAAGTCTGTGTCAGGAAATACATTGAAAATGCAGCCTATAAGTCTCTGTCTGAAAATAAATTGAAAATGCAGAGTCTACCTATCCTCTAGACTGCTGGAGTAGTAATGTAGAGGCTGACAATGTCTGAGTGAACGGTTAAATAGAACAGCCTACCTGCAACTTAGGCAACTGAAGAAGTACTATAGAAGATGAATTAGTTGGGAATAAAAAGAAAGTGCAGACAGTTTACACTTGGACAGAATGTAAATTGATCTGACAAGAGATGGCTGTCTGCCACCTAGACTCTGTACATAGGTTCAATTGTAATCTAACTGCTGCTTAAACTGCTGGAGTAGCAGTATAATCAAAACAGGGCCTGCTAAGAGAAGGAGATCAGTCTATCTGCCACCTAGGCTATGTGCAAAGATGTGTGATACACTATATCTGCCATTTAGACTATAGGGTAGAAGTGTAGAAGGAAGACCTTATAGGATAGGCAATAAAAGACTGAGAGGAAAGAGGATCTTGCAAAAGCAGAAGATGAGCAGCCTATATGCTACCTAGACTTTGTGCAAAGGTTAACTTGCACAACTTTCTTCTACCTAGACAGTTGTAATAAGTGCATAAGAAGTGAAATAGTCAGGACACAACCATAGGCCACAGGTGAAAGAACATAAGTATAGTCATAAGGTGAAATGAGTAGAGAGAGAGAGACAGGATGTGGGATCTAGTGAAGGAAGTAGTGGAAGAAAAGAAGAGAACATCTTATCTGATACAAGTTCTTTTTAAACAAAATCACCACTATAGTACGGTATTTCTGTAAGCCAGACATGTATAAAGGAAGAAGGGAATTACACTTAGTGAGAGAAAAAATGTAAAAAGTAGAGAGAAAGCAAATGTTTGCAGTATAACTGCAAGGAGAATGAAGACAGAGTTTTGGCTTGTGAAGATAAGGGAAGTGCTTAGGTAAAATGAGACCTCTGATCTTACCAAGTAAATTTTGTGGAAGTGTCAATGATGGGTTAATGCTGAGTTTATCAGAATGTTAGGAATAGTAAGGACAGCTGCTCGTGGTGATGTATTAACTATGAAGTAAAATACTGTGTGTTGCTATGAGATTCTTGAATATAATAATTTTAAACTGCCTAATTAGTGGGGTTAAATTTATGAGCTATGAAAGTAACAAAGTTAAAGTTTAGAGAGAAAATAATGTGTCTAAGTTTGCTGGAGTTAAGATGCCAAGATTTCTGAAAGGATAAGTTGAGCTGTGGGCAGATGTTTAATTCTCGAACAGAGGTTATGCCTGCTGGATAAGTTTTGTCAAGATTAGAAAAAGAATCTTATTGGCAGAAGGCCACCTGAGTGCTATAACAGGAATTGAAATGCATTTCGTTTTTATGGTTAGGTTATGTATAAATGTGATGATATGTGGGTGGGTAGAAATGAGGGTAGGGTGAAGAGCAAATTGAAGCTATATGTAGAGTGGCAGAGTGGAGCAAGGTTCCCCCTTCTGTGAGTACAATAGAAAAAAAAAAGTCAGAGAAAATGGTTTAAAAGACTTTAATAGCAACAAATATGCTCTGGGAGAAAATGGTTGAAAGGTACACAGATAAGCTAGAGAAGTTACAGAAGTGAGTTAAGGAAGAAATTACAATCAGAACACATTACGTAGGGCAGCACAGGCAGCTGAGTAAACTAAGGCATGCATTTAATAACAGAAATAAATACTTTTGTAGGAGTTGTGCATCACACTTAGTACAAAGTTTAGCTGGCGGAGGGCAGCTATATGAAAAGCCTTAAATTACTTAAAGATGCAATAATGTAAGTTTTAACACGGTTTTGTAAACCATCTGTAGCTGAAATGAGACACAGTCCAAATATTTTTTGATTGGATTAGCAGGAAGAATTAGGGATTTAAACTATGTAAAGCTGCAATAGTATAGCTTTTAAAAAACTTTTTTTTTAAAGACAATCCCTGACTAAGAAGGGACATGCTCCCCCTACTGGAAGACTGTGTCTCTTACTGTTTTAAGAAGTGTTGTAGTCTTCAGTTGCCTTTGTTTATTAGAGAATGAGCAACCCACAGATCACACCCTGATTGGAGAATAAGAAGTTATGTACCTACCATAACGTTCCATGTTAGTTGTCTTCTTCTCGCCTTCTTTCTTGCTGGATGGGATCGGAGCCGATCCTCAGCTCCGACTCAGCCTTCTACTAAAGCACGAGAGCTATTTACCAGCTCGAGGCTTCCCCATATCCCACAATGCTAGGCGACAGATACCCAGATCTCGTTTGGCAGAGCTAACACCATGGAGACACCTGTCCCCACTACAAGGTTTACCTACAGTGCTAAAAACAGAGGAGGACGTACCCTAGAAAAGAGTCAACCAGAGGAAGAAGGCCTCCAAGGGGATTCTTCTCGGTCTGTCCAGACTAGGGGGATGGAGGGTGGGATGCAAGAAAGAAGGCAAGAAGAAGACAACTAACATGGAATGTTATGGTAGGTACATAACTTCTTAATGTTAAGTTGCCTATCTCACCTTCATTCTTGCTGGATGGGACAGCGTCCCTAGCACTTTAGCCCTGGGTGGCTCATTGGAACAGACACTTGATCACAGTGGAACTAAAGTCAGCTCGACTCCTGGAGGCCATATCCAACTTGTAATGTGAAATGAAAGTATGAGGAGCTCCAGTAGGTGACGATGCAGGAATGGGAACCAAATTTGTCGAGGTCAGTAAGGGGCAATGAGGATCATTCTGGATCTCAATGCGGTCACTTTCTGAATTAGTTTTGGAATTAAGGGAAAAGGTGGGAATGCATACAGAAGACCCCGGGGCCAATCGTGAACTAGAGCATCTCTGGGGGAGTGGCCAGGGAGGGGGGAGAAAGTGAAGTAGTCGTCGCACTTGCTGTTGAGAGGGGTTGTGAAAAGGTCGCAGCAAGGTTGACCCCATCTGCGGAAAATTTTGTCCACTACTGACTGATTGAGAGACCACTCGTGAGGCATGAGAATAGCTCTGCTTAGCTTGTCCGCTATGACGTTGGACTTCCCGGGGATGTGTGTTGCTATCAGAAACCATTGAGAGGAGATCGCCAACTGCCAGAGTCTGAGTGCTTCTCGACATAAGGGATCGGACCTGGTTCTGCCATGCTTGTTGATGTACCACACTACAGACATATTGTCCAGCTGAATTGCAATAGTTCCAGTGGATAGAGAGTCCTGAAGAGCTTGCAATGCTAAAAGTACCGCTCTCATCTCCAAGACGTTTATGTGCAGGTGGTACTCGAGGTTGCCAAGTGCCCTGGACAGTCCTGCCCTGAAAATGTCCCCCCCTACCCAATCAGGGAGGCATCCGTTGTCACCGTGGCAACAGGAGGAGGAAGAACAAACTATCTGCCTTGAAGTACTTGAGAGGAGACCATCCACCAAGAAAGGTGGTCTTTGCATGTTTGGGTGATTACTATGTTGTGAGACATCGGAAGCTGCTGAAACGACCATTGGGTAAAAAGCATCCATTGAAGGATCTGCATGTGAAAATGAGCCAGGGGAAGTAATGTGATTGCTGCTGCCATGAGATCCAAGGTTTTCAGTACAAATCTGGCCTGAATTCTCTTGCACTGTAGTAAGGTCTGGACATGTCAGTGAATGTCTGATACTCTTTCTAAAGGAAGTTTTGCTGACAGCTCTTTTGTATTTAATCTTGTGCCTATAAAGGTTATAGATTGACAAGGCGACAATGCAGAATTTTTGAAGTTTATAGAGATACCTTGCTCGGAACAAGTTTGGAAGGTATAATCCCTGTCTCGCAGTAGTTGATGCCTGGTGGAAGCAGTTAGGAGCCAGTCATCTAGATATGGAAACACCTGGAATCCTCGCTGTCTCAGGTGAGCTGTAACCACTGCCATGCATTTGGTGAACACTCTGGGGGCTGTGGTGAGACCAAAGGGCAGGGCTCTGAATTGATAGTGACTGGCTCCCAGCCGGAAGCGGAGAAACGTCTGGAGTGCCTGTCCATTTTGATATGGTAGTACACATCCTGAAGGTCTATGGAGCACATCCAATTGTCCTGACCCAAAAAGGGTAGAATGGACTGAAGCATGACCATCTGGAACTTCGTTCTTTGAACAGATTTGTTTAACCTGCTGTGATCCAAGATGGGTCTCCAGTCCCCTGTCTTTTTTGGTACCAAAAAGAACTTGGAGTGAATCCCGGATCCTTGCTGGTCTGCTGGGACTGGCTGGATGGCCCTTTTTTTTTTAGCAGTTTTGAAATTTCTAGTACTACTTGTTCCCTTAGAGTGGGTGGAACATCTGGAAGGGACCTGTTTGTTTGTACAGGGGTGTGGACAAAGGGGATTTTGTAACCCTCGGATATGATAGACCGTACCCATTTGTCTTGTGTGAGGAGTTGCCAGGCTTCTGAGTACAGTGACAATCTTCCCCCGACTGCCTCCAAAGGTGGACAGTCGGGCAGCCCCTCAGGGGTGCTGAAAGGGTTTGTCAGAGAAAGATTCTCTGCTACCCTGATTTTGCAGACCCCCTCTGCCCCTTGGGCCGGATCTATTATTGTTCCTTCCTCTGCCCCTGGAGGGAAAGTCACCACATGTGTCAGGCATGACTCCCTGGGGTTTCCGAAACCACATTTTTCCACTCTCCTGACCTTTAGGGTATGGTCTAGAGGGAGTAGAAAAATGGACTCCCACGGCAGAGAGAGTCTTGCCTTCGTGCTCACACCTGGTAAGGGTATCCTTTGCCTGTGGTCCAAACAAAGCCGAACCATCGAAGGGGGTATTGGTGAAGGATGCCTTAAAGGGGTCAGCAAAGTTACATAACCGCATCCAGGCATGTCTTCTCAAAGCCACGCCTGTACCTGCAGCCCTACTCACCCCATCGGCTGCCTAAGAAATGAGCCGCATGGAGGAGTTGACTATAGAGTTAAGGGTTGCCAGCTGGGAGTTAATCTTTTCCTGAGACCCCACAGCTGATGGATCCTGAAGGGTATCACCCAGTTCCTTGAGAAGATCCCTTTGAAGGCAGGTGAAATGGCACAGATAATTCAGCGACCGCATGGAAAAGGTCTCTGAAGAAAACATCCGCTTCCCGTACCTGTCTATTGTCCTAGATTCTTTATTAGGTGGATGGACAGGCACCGAAGGGTCAGCCAACTCCTTCTTAGTGGCTGCTGCCACCACCATGGCATCAACAGGGACACCCTTTGTCAGAAACTGTTTGTCAGATGGGGCTGTAATGAATTTAGTGGGCCTGCAGGGAGTTGGTTCCACTGTGTCCAGGGCTGTCCACGCCTTCCGAGCCACCACTTCCATGAGCAGGTCGAAAGGCGGAGACACGCAGGAGGTGGAAGGGCGAGAACCAAATGCGATCCAGGTACACCGACTCGTCCTCGGAAGGGTTAAGGGCAGTCCAGTTCCCCCTCTGCCTAAGGATCTCAAGGATGTCTGAAAAGGAGACATTCTCAGAGGGGGACCTTGGGGACCCTTCCGAATCCTCCAAGTAGGTGTCAGACGTGACTGACTCGGGGGACTCAACATGTTTCCTCTTACATTTTCTCTTCCTAGGGGGCTCCTCTGAATGATCAGGGGAGGCCTCAGAAGAGGAAGATACACCCAATGGGGTGACCTGGAGTGTCTGTTCTCCACGCTTGGGGTCAGGAGGGTGGACAGAGACCGATGCAGGCACCATGGGGGGAGGAGCCAAAGGGGCCGATCGCGGAGCTGACACAGGAGTCAGCACGCTCCTCATGATCTCGAAGCGACCCCTGTCAGGCAGAGAAGAGGGTCCATGCTCCAAAGAGATGTGAACCCCTCCCGGCACCAAGAGGGATGGCTCCAAGGCCGATGTCAGGGCCGAGCTCACCTGCGCCGAGGCCCCGAGAGGGAGAACGGGGTCAGACAAGGGTCCGATGCCACTCGTCCCCTCGGAGCCAATGAGGGAGTCTCGGCACCCGGATCTCTCCAAGGACGGAACCAATGAAGAGATCGGAGCCGACGAGGGAGCTGAAAGGTGTAGTATCGGTTCCGACATTCCAATGATTCAAGCCCCAACGAGCTCCAGCTCCAAACACAGGGGAAGAGTTGGAGGATGAACTGTTGAAGACACAGGGATAGCCACAGTCTGTTGAGAAGGGCTAGTCAAAATTTTGGCCAGTGCCTGCGACTTTAGGAGCCTACTGACCACCGTCTCCAAGTCATGATCGGATAGCCTGGAGGACCGAGAGGAGTGGGACCTATGGCTCTGCTCCAATTGAAGCAATAGAGATCCCGGAGCTGAATGAACTGACTCTAAAGAGGGGGACCTTGAACATTTTTGGCTCAGAGAAGGCTCCAACACCAAGGTCGGAGACGACTGAGGTCTCAAAGTGTTGGTTCCAGCCGGAACCGACGAGGAGGCAGGAGCTCCACTTGGAGACGGCTCCGAACAGGGAGTCGATGGTTTGGTGGGCTTTAAGGATTTACCCGATGTAAGCTTAGCTGGGGATCCTTCTGGCTTAAGTAAGCCCCTCAAATTAAGCTTGTTCCTATGCTCCTGCAGGACTCTCGGACTGAAGGCGTGGCAGACCGAACAAGAGTCCTGCAGGTGTAGGGGGCCCAAACAATAAACACAAGAAGTGTGACCATCTGTCAGAGACATCTTCTGACAGCACAAGTCACACTTCTTGAAACCTGAGACTTTGGTATCTTTAGACATATTAAAAAAGGGATACCAAAATAAAAAGGTAACTAGTGCTTAAAACAAGGCACACACACACAAGCACTAGGTAAAACTAACAGTAATAATAATAACTATAACAATAATAACTATAACCACACAACTATTACTAACATATATATATATATATATATATATATATATATATATATATATATATATATATATATATATATATATATAATACAAGAACAAGCTATAAGAGTAAGTAAAAGTAGAAAAAACATCATCTATATGAAATTAAGAAAGCATCAGATACAAATGCCTTAGCACAGCATATAAAAGATCATAGAGACCATACATTTCTATTTAGAGTGCTAGAATTGGTGCCTTTAAATGTTAGAGGGGGAGATGACTCTAATAGTTTAGCCTTAGCAGAGCTTAGGTGGATATTGAAGTTCAATGCTCACAACTTTCCTGGCCTTAATACCTTTGTGTCTATTAAGCCTATTCTGAATGCTAGGAAACGTTAAAATAACTGTAAAATAACTATAAATTTAAATAACTGTAAATTTAAAATATTTATTACAGACTTTCAGTCCCTATATCTTGCAATAATAAACATGAACATTATGTACAGCAAATAAATGAATTAATAAATTAAATTATTTTTTGATAAATAGTTTATACCTATAAATTTTATCACTATCATATATCCTTGGATATTTTTTATATCTATTAATTGTCTGTACACTTTCTTAGGGTTGAAATGTTAGTGACACCAGTAAATAACCCTTTATTTCTACTGACCTTTCCAGGCTGAAGCTGTATGGATAGGTAATAAATATAAATATAAATATATAGTTTATAGTTAATGAAATTAAGTTATATTTATATTTCTATTTCTATTTCTATTTATATTTATATTTCTATTTATATATTTCTATTTATATAATCCTAATTTTAAAAAACGTTTTTTGATACAGAATCCATGAAGTATTTTATTATTCTATGTAATGATATTTTATACCTATATTACACATATGTATACATATCTTTTCCTATAATACACTAATGATATCAGACTAATATTTTAAACACCTATATATATATTATTTAGGTGTAAGCTCCCTTGGATGTTAGTAAGCTGTTTTGAAGAAACATGCTCAGTGTCAATTTTCTTCCTTAATAGTACAGAAATCACATTATGTAGCAGTAAGTTGCAAATACAGTTTTATTTACAATGATTTTGTTAGCTAGCACCTTTATATGTTTTGCCAGCTTATTAGCTTATAACTGCTTATAGAGCAACTAGACTGACAAGGCTGATTTTGGCCTTAGCTGCACCATGAGTTGTCGTTTTTAATGCATTTTACTGTTACCAAACCGTAATTATTGACTAGCTAAAACTATATCTTTATTTCGTTGTATTTAATGCAAAAGTGATTTCTGTTTATTGAAATCTTGCATTTAATTTATTACAACAATTGGTCTGGAAATTTAGATTCATAAAGATGGTTTGGAGAAAAAAGAAAATGTTTCAGTAGCACCTTAACTGATTTGTTCAGCTTCATGTTAACTCAGCAGTTGATGTCATCTTCTGCATCTATTTTCTTTATTTTCTTGATTTTTATTTCTATTTTGATAAATGGTACGATCTTGGAAATGTTTTATTCACCTATAGATTGAAACTGGATGTTAGTAACCCTATACAGTTTATAACAGCTTTGTTTTATGTTTTATACTTTACAATATAAGAATGCTGTATAGCATTTATTGCCAATTAACTTAATTGGCACAATTAGATTTTAACTTATGCTATTTAAACAATGTGTGTGGGGTCTTTTATTGTCCACTATTTTATGGATTAAAGGAGTTTATTTAGCTGCTTCATGGACTTTTAACTACAAGTGTGCTATATTTATTGGTTGCCTCATGGATGTTTAAACGCATTTTTATGTGTTATTTTACTGCATCGTGGTAGAGATCAGGTTACTGTTTCTACAGTAAGTAAAAGTAGCTAATAAGGCCTAACACTACCCTAAAGGGTGGGGGCGGGGAGGGAAGAAACTCTGAAACAACAACAAAAAAGGAGTTTCTAAGTGGGATCTCAAGGGGTACACAATCTAATTAAACTTAGAGGGAAGATTATCAAAATATAAGAGAATATTAACAGTAAAATTACAAAAAAAGATTTATACGACCTGGAGCCGGTAAAATTGCAACCTCGTACCTGAAGCGGCAAACAAGATCTGGGTATCTGTTGCCTAGCATTGTGGGATATGGGGAAGCCTTGAGCTAGTAAATAGCTCTTGAGCTTTAGTAGAAGGCGGAGTCGGAGCCGAGGATCGGCTCTGAACCCATCCAGCAAGAATGAAGGCGAGATAGACAACTTAACATTGAACGTTCTCCTGCAGGGTGTTAATCCAAAAATAATGCTCACTGAAAAGCAAGTCTGCAGCTTCACAGCAGCATATCAGCCTGCTGTGGAGTTCAGACTGAAAAAAAACCTAATGGCCTCCATTATTTTATGCTCACTAAGCAGCACTTTTGCTGTTTAGCAAGTGTAAAATAAAGAAGAAAAAAAAATGAAAATAAAAAAGTGTTTGCGTTTATGTTTGTGTGTGAGAATGCATGCATGTAAAAGAATGAGTGACCAATCAAGCTATTATTTTACACTTGCTATGTAGTGCTTTTGTTGTTTAGCCAGTGTAAAAAATAATTAAAACAAAAAAAAAGTGTGTGTGCATGTGCTTTTATGTTTCTGCCTGTGTGTGTGTGTGTGTGTGTGTGTGTGTGTGTGTATGTGTGAGTTTGTGTGTGTGTGTGTGTGTGTGTGTGTGTGTGTGTGTGTGTGTGTGTGTGTGTGTGTGTGTGTGTGTGTGTGTGTGTGTGTGTGTGTGTGTGTGTGTGTGTGTGCGAGAGAGACAGAGAAAGAGAGAGGGACGATGAAGAGCGAGAGTGATCCCTGGCAGCAGCAACAGCAGTTGAGAGGTTTGTGTACCGCTCCACCTCTTAGCTCAACATATCTGGACAAAGCCTAAAATAAAGAGGAAACAAAGGTTCCTATTGGAACATATTTTAAAGATTATGCTTATAAAATTAGACAGTTGCTTGAATAACAGGATTTGTTTTACCATGCATTTTCATTTTCTGAAGCAGTTTTGTGTGTGTGTGTGTGTGTGTGTGTGTGTGTGTGTGTGTGTGTGTGTGTGTGTGTGTGTGTGATTGACAGAGATATGTGGGTGAGTGAGCTAAACCAGCAGCAACAGTAAAGAGGTTTGCATTATCTCTGGACCTTTCAGGTGAATAAATCTGGATAAAGCCTAAAATAAAGAGGGGAACAAAGATTCAAAAATAAGAGCAGATTTTAATTATTACTCTTATAAAATTACACACTTGCTTAAATAAAAGTATTTGTGTTATCATGAATTTTCTGAAGGAAATAAAAGTCGCATACTCAAATGTATATCATTATTTAGTAACTTTAAACTCCGATGACTGACAAAAAACCAAACATTTTATAAGTAAAGGACCAAAAAATAAAGCAAACATCTGGATATTTTTAAAGTGTTATATTTTAGATGTAAAATGCTTCATCCAGTAACATTAACATATACTACAGCAAGTTTGAAACATTAGGGAGGGGAACTATTTTACATAAAAAAATATATAAAAAATATAATAATTAAAAAAAATAAATTAGTAAGTAAAGCACAACAATTATACAGACTACCCATTCTCTAAGAGCAATAATACCCTCCTGGGTGTGTGTTACTGTGGAAATAATTTCGTCTCAGGGGTGTAGAGAGTGAGTGATTAAGATTGACCACTGGCAGTAGCAGCAATAAAGAGGTTTGCATACCTATGGACATTTCAGCTGAATAAATATGGATAAAGCCTAAAATAAAAGGGGAACAAAGACTCAAAATTAGAAATGGTTTCATTATTGCTCTTAAAAAATTACAAATGTGCTTAAATAAAAGTGTTTGTGTTAGCATGAATTTTCTAAAGGAAATAAAAGTCTGAAACTCAATGTATGTCATTATTTAGTAACTTTAATATCCAATGACTGGCAATAAACCAAACGTTTTAGGAGTAAGAAAGCAAAAAATAAAGTAAATACCTAGATATTTTTAAAGTGTTATATTCTGGATACAAAATGCCTCCTTCAGCACCATTAACATAACTACAACAAGTTTGAAACTTTAGACAGAGGAGCTATTTTACAAATTTATAAAATCATATAGTAATAAAAAAAAAGTAAGATAATTTTACAGACAGCTCATTCTCTAAGCACAATAATGCCATCCAAGATGTATTTACTATGTAAATACCCTTCCAGGGGTGTAGATGCCTTCCACCTGCAGTGTCTGGCCTCAGAACACCCATGGGTGGGTGTTATTTCCACAATAAAACACACCCTGTTGGGCATTATTGAGTGCTTAACAGATCATTTTTCATAAACATAATCAGGAAAGTAGCATGGTGCCATTGTTCAGTTTATTTATTTAATATTTATTAGTCTGACTTGGAACAAAGCCAATTTTCAGTGGAGGCCAGGGGAGAAACACTCCAGATGCATGTCTTTGTAATGTGGGAGGAAACCGGAGCACCTGGAGGGACCCACAGTGAAGATATGCAGTCTCCTCACAGAAGGCACTCCAGCAGACAATCAAACCGGTGAACCTCTTGCTGTGAGGCAACAATGCTACCGCTGCACCACTGTGCTGTCCAATTATGCCCTTTATGTCCAGACTCAAGAGATGTTGATATATTCCCTGAAGCACCATGAAATGTCTGGCTGTGGATCTGTATGTGTTTTGTTTTTCTTTCTTTTTTTTATTCTGCACGTCAAAAAATGTTCCTGAGATTCTCATGCTAACACTGCTGACTACTAGTTCATGGGATTTTATTTTCATGGATTGAAAATGCCAGCAGTTGTTTTTATGTACTCTGGGAGCATATACTGTACAATGGCATCTATTTTGATATGATGTTCCTGATGCTACCTGCATTTACATCATTGTGCTCATTGGTGGTCTTTTGTTTTCAGTTTGTTACTGCCTCTGCAGATGAATTTACCTGTGGAACTGGATGATTAGATGTTAGGTAGAACATCTTTCTTGGTTCTCTTGTTCATTAGTGTGGGGTTTTATTCTTGAAGTTGTCTCTACATCTTTGAATCTTGTTGGAATTATTCTTCAGGATGTCTTGCTGCCTTGCACTTATCAAACTGTATTTGGTAGAAGTAGAGCTGTCCTACTCATGTCAGGATTTCCAAAGCTGGGATCTATAGTCTGTTGTTAATGGAGGACTTGACATGACAATCATGATGGGCAACAGTAAGGCACTGCAATCCCGTTAACCCAAGTAACCTTCAACTGGTCAAAGTTTTGTTTTGTTTTTTTTTTTTGACAGATTTCAAAGTTAACCCTTTGGGCTACTAGGGATTTTTGCAAATTTGAAAACATAAAACATGTTTTATGGTAGTCTAACCTAACTTACATCCCTTAGAAAGACTTTTACTTTCCTTGCATACTATGTCAAAAATCATTAAAGCTACCCATTCTGTCCTCTTCACTGATCTTTGTTTTTTTTTTTTTCTTTGTTTGTTTCTAACCTCATGTTCATACTTATCCTACTGGCAATATTTTGCTTTTCTGTTTTAATATATCCAGCCCTTCACACTGTCTTTACTATCTGTTTCACTCTCCATGAGGTATCTAGTCTCTTGCCCTGCCTTCTGTAGTCTCTACAGATGTCATTTGTACCACTTCACCCATCTGATGGTCAGTGACATGCAGCTGCTGAGTACACCTTCCTAAAATCTTTCCTTTTGTGCTACTTGTGGTGTTTATTTCTGCATGACCATCTCTAGTTGTCCTTCTTCTTCATTACTGGCCATAGTTATCTGTAAATGTCTCCATAGTTTACCTTCCATCTCCTTGTCCTCTTTTTCATCAGTGCATGTTCCAGATGTTACCTTACACATACCTAGTGCCTTATCACTTTTATTTTCCCCTCTGACACCCCTTGACATTGTTTTATTGTCTGATAACTTTCCTCATAACTTTTCATTACCCATCTTACACAATGAGCTCTTGCTGAATTTTCTCCAGTCCCACTCAAATGATTGTCACCTTCACTAGTTGTCCCACTGCCATCTGTAGCTCTGATATTATCCTCTTTGCAGCTCTCTGATTCCACTTTAGACAACAGGCAGCACTGGTAACAAGTAGTTGCCAGACCATGGAGTGTACTACAGTTAGTCAGTCAAAGTAAAGGGTTAGTTTTCCTGCTGAGCTGATTATTTTGTAACTTCTGATTTTGATTTTGTTTCCATCTACTACTGGGTGTTGAGTCTTTGGTATGTGAAGATAGATGAGAGAGAATGGAGTATGGAAAGATTAATGGAGACGAAAGAGAGAAGAGGGGTGAGAAAGGAGGAGAAGAGTGCATTATGCTGTGGTCGATGTTTAGTTTTTGGCTCATGGTAGATTGCATTGTTGTCATGGAGTAAGATGCTATCTGTTATAGTCAGTGTTTAGCCTCTACACATCTATGGGAGGGACAGTGTTCCTGGTTGGTATTTTGCCTTGCATGTGTATAGGTAGACATGTTACTGTGATGCATGTTATTAGTCAATGGAGACAGGGACTAGTGAGTTACTTGTTTGATTTTGGACAGATAATAAGATCTCTTTTCTACCTACCAAACGTGTTTTGTAGAGTGAAACTGATTTTATTTTTGCTGCCTTGGTCTTAAATGATTGCAATGAAGAACTTTTTAAGACTTAGTATGATAGAATTTACAGTTATTAGTGAATCTGACAGTTTTTTTAATGCCAATGATTAATGTATTTATTTTGTTAGAACTTTAGCAATTCTGCTTATTCGGTTTTACAATGTTGGTTATTATAACAGTGTCTGTTTTTACTATCTTAACAGCTTAGCGAGATTTGTTTAAAGAAAAACTAACATATCTTACTGTTAATTTATTCTACTTGGTTTAAAATCTGTTTTATATTGTTTAAGTATTGATTTTGGATGTAAAGCACTCAGAATCTTTAAGCACTATAATAAACTTGAACTTGAGCTGGAATATACGTTTCTCATACCAAAGGTCGCTGAGTCAAAGTGATGTTGCAGAACATGTTGGGCACCCCATTCATAATCTTTTGTCTATGCCTGTATCATTTGTCTTATACCATCCAGCAATGCAAACCAAAAACATCTTTGTGTTCTTACTGATCAAGAATGGCTTGTCTTTCTTGCCTTGCATTGCATGTGATGCTTGCCATATTCGTGCTTCGTTAACTCTGTAATATATAAGGTCATTGATTTAAATATTGCATCATCACGCCTATATTAAAAACAGTTACACATAGCACTCATCACTGTTTTCATATGTTGTGGTGATTTGTCTGAATGGGCTCCTGAGGCTTACCATATACTATACAGTTTCACATAAATTAATGCTTACCTGAGAACATTGTACAATTCATTGATTTGCTATGTAAAAAGTGTTTATGATGAAACCAGTGCTGCTATAGATGTATGCATTTTGTCTATTTTCAGCACTGAATGATGGGATTGCTACTGTGAACTTTAGTGCATGCTGCAACACTTATTACAATGATTTGACAGATGAATATCATTATATAGAGAAACATTTAGACGTCCTCCTTTTGGTTCTCCTCCAAGCAACAGTTTTTTTCTCCCAACCTTTCCCTTTTCATCCTATGCTCATTTGATACTTTCCAGTGTATGTTCCAACTTTTTGTCTCAGTTTCCTTCTTCTATGCTTTGAATATTGATGAAGACTGCTCACATATACATGCTATCAAGAAATCCTTACATTTGCCCAGAGGCATTTGTGTTGTTTGCTTTATGACCATTCTCCCTGCTTTGCCATCTTTGAAAAGATTATAAATGGGTACTCACCCCCCCCCCGATAGTTGCTCTGCTTTTCTTTCTTAATACCTACATATGCATGTATACGTCATTCCTCAGATGCAGATTGCTGCTTGCTTCACGGTATCGCTTTTCAACAATCTTTGTATTTCACTTTGTTCTGGCATTTCCCATACTCGGACAATAGGTTTTCTCATGTTCTTCACCTTCGTTAGTTCTATGCATATCTTAAATGTGATTGTTTCTTTCATCTGGAAACCAATATATGTAACATTTTTTGGTGTTGAGAACCATGATTTCACCTTAGTGGATGCATTCTGCAATGGCAATTCAGTGGCTTGGAATCACTGCAGTTGTTTTGCAAATGCTGTCATGTTTTACTGTTGTAATGGGAAAATGATTCTTTCATTTTTCTAGGCTTGAAACTACTTTCTAAATGAAAAAAAAAGCAGATAATTAATTTATTAGCTTCTTTATGTATGCAAATAATAACTTTCTAGATCGAATTTAATGAAGATTGGCCATCTTTAAATGTCAGATTTCAGTTTTGCATAATACTAAGAGGGTAATTATGTATGAAATCTGTTTACTTTTTCATAGCCATTTTAGAACACCATTTTTTCACTTTTAACAGTATATGACATTGAATGTTGTTAACAACATTTTAAAAGGTAACCACACAGTGCTGCATCCTGGAATGTGGAGAATGTTTATTTATTATTATTTATTTATTTGTCTTGCTTACTGGGAAAGTCCGACTGGGTAATACACATTTTTAGCTGAGGCCTGGGGAGAAAAGCTTCATTTGCTTACATTGCATTATACTAAGTTCTAGCTAAACACAGAGTACTTGGATTTCTATTTACATTTATACACAAACAGTAGTTACATTTATACATTCTAAGATTTTACAGAGGTGGAATTTACTTAAGAGAAAGTCCACGTGCATTGTACAGTGGATTGTACAGGCAGCAGTTATGTATAAAAATTGTTTTGTCATTTTAGTGAGAGGTTGAGTGTGTTCTGTTTAAGGAAAGTAGTTGGAGTATTGTACAGTGAGTGAATGACCAACAATTCCCATTTAAATACACTAAGTCCAATATTTGCTTTTCTTGGAATATTCCCTTTTTATGAGGAAAGGTGATTTCAGAATTGATATTGATAATTTTGATGTGTTCAGGGGCATTTGCTTATTTGCATAGTCCTTCCACTATTTTACCCAACTGAAGTGCCTAGTGCTACAAATAACATCTGTCCAACACTAAAATTCCCTCCCATTCCTTGACCCTAACCATGACACTACTCTCCAACTCCTTAAAGTCTCCACCCACTCCCTATACCTAGAACTCTACTTCTGTTATACACCTAATGTCACAGGTTGCTCCTTAAACCTAAAATTTCATTCCTGTTCCCTATCCCTAACACTGCATTCCCACCCCTTAAGCCTAAACTACTCTCCCACTGCCTAAACCTAAGGCTGCCTTCCCAATCGATAAACATAAAGACCATGATCATTCCCTGACCATAATGTCTCTGACTGCTTCCTAACTCTAAACTCCCCTGCAACACCCCATCCCTAAAACTCCCATCCTACTCTTTAAACCAAAATTACCTCTCCTGATCACTATCTGATCACTAAGTCAAACTCCCACCCCCCCTCCCAGTTACTTATCTTGCTTGGGCCTTGTTTCTGTTTGTAGAAGAGGTAGGGCAGCTTGTTTCTGTTTTGTACTATGGCTGCACCTTGCCTGAACATGTAGGTGAAGTTGAGTGCAAAAATAAGGTCATATGAGCTAAAAGGCATATTGATCCATGTCTGCATGACATTGGCCGTCAAGCACCTGGGACTCAGATGTTTGTAGTCCACACAACTCATTTACGTTTTTGAAACATGAAGCTGTTCCTGTAATTTTAAATACAATATGGTTAAAATGGCAGTTCATGTTCTAGGGCTAAGCATAATTACTTTGTCAAAAAATATATATTATTACTGATGATATAGTATAAAAGCATTGCTACTATCATTTTGTACAACCATAGAAAGCTTCTGGCAGAGATCATCTAAAGTCAAGAATGTTGCATAACTACATCATGTTTCTATTGTACCTATAACTGCAAATCCTCTCAGCTCTTAACAGCAAGGCAGAAAAAATGACAATAAACTACTGCTGCTTTAGCATTCCTACTAGAAAAACATTTTTTTTCACACGAAACATCTGATTTTTTTTTCCTTACTAAAGCTGACAGAATGTTAATCTTGCCATTCTGGATTTCTAAACTGTCCACACTAAGCAGAGCATCAGTTCCTTTCAGACAGATTTGCTGACATAGAAGACAAATTACAAAGTCTTATGATAAAGCTGGGGCTATGCAGAGGGCCAGAGATGCCCTTGAAGCATAACAAATCTAGTGGCATCTGCAGAATGCACAGATTTAAGGGAAAAGTCAGTTCTATAGCAACCTGCTTTTGAGAAAAAATGAAACTTCTCCAGTATTCATTGGTATAAGTTCAGGATTAAAATCATCAATCCGTATGTATGAATACATAGCTTAGTATGACTTCATGATTTCCAAAATGAAAAAAAAGACAGTTCAACAATGTGCAATATATATTACAAAATGAAATAACTGAACTGATAATGCATGACAATATGGGTAGATATATTCCTTTTGAGCAGTATGCAGTCTAAAAAGCAGGGGAAAAGCATGTACATTTTTAAAACATCATACCCATCTGGCTAGGATACATGATAGTCCAGGACATGGCTTCTAATAATGTAGAACAACTCAGCATAAGTAACAATACTAATGAATTTCTGTGACAAGGAAAATGAATAGTATGGCTGTCATGTGACACTAGGTCACAGTGCATTCATAAGGGTTAAATAAACATCCATTGGTGTAGAGCCAAGCAGTATGAAAATGATAAAAGGTGACAGTATTTGAAGCTGCTGATTCACAAGCCAGGCTTTTGGGAAAACAAGTGCAATCATAAATGTTATTCTTCAAGAGTTTGCAAATCATTTTTTTCTCATATCATTGTTGTTGTCTCATCTACTGTCTTTCGAGAATCCCCAAAGGCTCCCAGAGCAATTGACAATTAATTATTCATTATGATCTCTTAACTATTTCAACACTATGTCTGAAAATTCTCCAAAAGATGATCTTCACTTACTTTAAATATGTTGAAGCTTTCTGTAAATGTGATAGCTTTGTGAGACTTAATCTTTCTTATTCAAAACAATACACCAGTGCTATTTTCCTGGGCTTTGGAAAATTGTAGCATCTCCTATCCAACTATAGCTTTATCATGTCTTTAAAATATTTTTAAAGACACGTTTCTGAGCCCTATGTCTACAAGCCCATAGTACCAAGGCTACCCTACTAACATTTACCTATTTACTTCAGTTGTACCTACAAAGGCCTGCTCCCTGAGCTGTCTAAAGTTTTTGAAACTTTAAATCACTTTTAACTCTTCTACTTCTTGACATGTACAGGCCTTGCCTACAATATGCTGCTGTTCTAGGTGCATGCAAATCAGTGTCCAGGGATTGCATGGGCCATTATTATCTTATCCTCTCTCCAAGTTACCGTCAGTATCCCAAAAGTTATAGTCCTTTGCCCCTTGATGTTTATCATCTCTCTATGTGATATGCAACAGTACTATAGATCAGTTAGAATTACTTATTGTACAAATCAATTAACTGTAGGGTTCCGGTCTGTAGATCGCGAGACGAATGCCCACGAGCTACAATGCCGAAACTAGAAGGCCAGAGCACCGCTAGACCATAGAGCGGTGCGGCCAAAAGGGAGATACACCGTGGGAACCCACGTCGGTGGGAAAACAAACAAATGGAGACAACCCCTAAAGCAGGTATGCGGGCTGCAAACCGACAGTGGAAACAGCCGTACAAAGCCGAGAAAAAGAGAAAACAAAAGAACGGAAATAACAGTAGCATACCTCTAGTGCTTCACATGTCCACACAAAGCACAAAAATACATTTAGCATGAAGATAACAGCAACAAACCTGTAGTGTTCCACAAGTCCACACAAACACGCACAGTAAACATTCCCGGGAAGCAAATAGTAAAACTCACAGTAGCTGCAGCTGCAGCAGAGCGTACATATATGCGCATTTCCCAGACAGCAAGAATACCAGAAGCATCCCTGCCAATACACCCTAACAGTATATAACAGCACAGACAGCCCTGAGCTGTGCAGAAAATGTGTAGCCCAAATACCACACATATGTGGACATCCAGCAGTGTAGTGGAACAGACAGATGAGTTTCAGACTTCATACCCCTCAGAAAGTACATGCTGCCGCAAGACCTGTTGGTGTAACACCAACCAAGCATGTCACAGCATGATGGACACAGTGTCTCTGTGAGTACCACTGTTGTGAATGGCTACAATACATGCCCAACCCATAGTGATGGAGAGGCATGCCTGCAACAGAAAGCAACTGTCCTGCCAGAGCCCCCCTAGTGCAGTAGCAGGTGGAAACATGCCAACTCAGGCAAGCACAGACTACCAAACCAACAGCAGGGAATAAACATTGTAGTAGGGGAAAACTGTCACACAGGGGTAGCAACCCTCCACCCAGTCCACAGCAGCATGTATGTATTACAGGGGCCGCCAACCCATCCATTGGTTGCTGCAGCTGGGGTACACAAGTATGCAGGCCCATGTAGGCAGACAAGGGTGCAACACAGAGTAATTTCCCTATGTTACCTCTGTCAATGAAACTGAGGCTAGGCCCCACACCCTGATTGGCCAGCAGCAACAACTAGGAATTAAAAGGGACCTGTGCAGTACACGTAGAAATTGTGTTGCAAGCAAGCTGTGTAGATGCCTACCAGACTACAAGCACTTGTCAACCCCATGGCTGTCTGAACTGCACATAGTGAAACCCTAGCAGAACAGGCAGTCAGAGCAAGGTGGAGTACAGATAGCTGCACAGGGCCACTGTGGCAGGCAGCGCTACTTCACAGGATACAACACAAGGTGGTGTACAGCAACTATTCTAACGTCTGATAGTGACTTGTACCAGGGTCGTATCTACATCCTGTTCCCAGCTACACTGGCCGTGATGGATACTGAGAGGCCATCAACAAGTGGTGTTACCATGATGGAATCTACGTACCTGTATAGACCCGGTCAGCTTGGCAACAAATACAGCACAGTGCCCAGCCAACGGGGCAAACCAATACTGGTAGTGAAGGGATACCTCTACCATTTGGAGTGTGAAGCACCACCTAAATTGTACTAGGCTTGTATACAGCGGAGAGTAAAAGCCTGCAGAGGTCATGCCATCACTGTTTGTCAGGATGAGGGGTAAGAACTGCTGAAATCACTGCCACACCAGCACAGCCCAGATACAGCAATAGCCCACGTGGCTACACTGCGAGCAGAACTGCAGCAGAGGGCGGTAACCGGCAATGACTTGCCAAGCCTGGTAATGCAGAGTGTCCTAGGCACAGCAGATGACAATGTACTACAAGAGATGCCTTGCCGTGCCACCCTGCGTTGTAGCATAACCAGGGTATGGCAGAGGGCATGGGCATCCATGACCACACCTCCAGTAACACTCACAGATATTAATGTCAGCCAGTGTCCATTCCATAGTGGCAGCTTTATCCTCCGTTGAAGGTCTGATATGGATGGGACTGATTCCTTGGTTCGACTTACAAAGTCACAGAATCTGACTGATCTGTGCAGATCTGACATCATTCTTGGGGGTGGCACCTTCCCCACACGGGCTGATATATGTCACCAGCTGTATACATTACATGGATGTATTGGCACGCCCACCTCAACAAGGATTGTCCCCCTGGTGTACTTTCTCATGACACAGAAGTCAGAGTCTGCATACAACAATATGTGGGAGATACTGAAGGGTATGGCCGCAGAACAGGGATGCACCTTGGCTCCACAGTATATTATGACTGATTTTGAGAAGGCAGCTATCCATGCCAGCCGTAAGGCATTCCTAAGAGTATTCTGAAGGGGTGCCTTTTCCATTTTGCACAGATCATTTGGAGCCAGATCCAGCATCACCATATTGTGGCCCTCTATGGTACAGACACTGCTTTCTCAACTGCCATCCGCAAGCTAATTGCGTTGACATTCTTACCACTGGAAGATGTTGTCCCTACATTTCTGGACATTGTGGCTACTTTACCAGACTGTGCACAGCCTATTGGCATATTTCTGGACCACCATTATGACCACGTAAGTATGCATACTGCTACTCTGCACAGCAATGACTGCTATTGTCCTACCCTTTGAGGTTTTAAAATGTGTGTGATGTCTCTGACATAGACTATCCCGCGGACTAATAACCAGGTGGAGGCATGGCATCGTCAGCTGAAGGTATTACTGGGACGCCCTACTGTGCAGCTATCCGACCTTCTGTCTGTTCTGCAACAGGAACAGAACCTGACAGATACCCGACGGGAGTCTCTTTTGAGGGGGATGCCTGTGACACCACGTAGGAAGGCTATTTTTGTAAGGGAGTGTCGCCTAAAGCACATCTTGCAGCATAAGTGGGACTACAGTGATGTGCAAGATTTTCTCCGTGCTGTGACACATTTCTACAAGTTATGATTATATCTGGGTTTAGTATGCACCAAACACTGCACACATCACTTTACATATTGTGTTAATAAAAGCTTTGCCCACAGCACACAAGTTACACACTACCACTTTCATGCCCACTTGGCATTCTATTCCAGGCACATGTTCCACTGACAGTTGCACATGGTGGCTTCTAGGGGGGTGCTGAGTGTATCACTAAGGGGGTTTGTGTCTGCCACCAGTAGTTAGGGTGCAGGGGGTTCCTTTATTCCCACAGGGAATTGTCCGCAGGCATTTGTCACTGCAGCTAAACTGCCAACCAGCCATGTGTCCACATCCAGCTGTCTCACAGGGGGGTGTCGCACCACCTAGGTGCCTGAACAAACATCCAAATCCATAACCATGGAACACACTTTAATGAAAGCGCTTTTATTGAAAAAGTGCTTTCATTAAAGCGTGTTACAAAAAAAAAAAAAAAAAAACGCTACATTAATGTTTTAGCAGGGGGGCTTCGACCCCCTGCACCACCCATGTGGGAGGCTGTGCCCCCCACACCCCACTACTTTAATATTCTCCCTAAAAGACTGCACTACAGTGGGGAAAAGGGAATTTTCCCTTATCCGCACCATAGTACGGCCTCAGCAACAGGCATACTTACGCAAAAGTGCTTATTCGGTGAAAAGCACTTTCACGTAAATATGCCCAGCTGTTTGGGTTTCAGACGTTTGGTCATTTAAGCAAACATCCTAGACCTGTAAATATATATATATATATATATATATATATATATATATATATATATATACAGATATATATATATATATATATATATATATATATATATATATATACATACACACACACACACACACACACACACATATATATATATATATATATATATATATATGCAGTAAAGTCAAAGCTTGTGCTCTTCTCATCAAGATTCTATAACAAGTTGGGTAAATCTAAGTCTATAATACTATTTAAAGCTAGTTCTGCTTCACTTGTAATCTCATTTGTTAATGTCATGGTGGTATTCTTTAGTAGCAATTGAGGTCTGACATACATAAAAATCATTTACCCTGAAAGTTAATCAAAAGCTTAGTCTTGTATATAGAGCTAAGCAATTCATAAGTTTATAGGTTCATAGGTGTATACTAGGCTAATAGCCCTGGGGCCTTTACAAGCCTAGCCATAAGATTACCCTGGCATCATGCCACTCAACCTTAGTTCCCAGTGTCTCTGTTGAGTAGAGCCACTGGAGTTATCCCTGGGGTGAATTTTCTATTTCCCATCCACTCATCAAGATTTCTCTTGAAGAGGGTCAGTGAGGTGTTCTGCCTGACATGTATGGGAAGTCTATTCCATACCATGGGCAATCTCTGGGTTATTAATCTAT